>NW_027505403.1:0-159644 GCF_021521415.1 Bidens hawaiensis
ACTATAAGTTAGTATTAGGGATTGAAGACGAATGGACCCCATTCGTTATGGAATGTATAACGAATGGGGATTGTCTTTTATATGTAGATGTATCTTTGTGCATTAATTTACAAATGGTGATTATATTATCTTACAAGCTGTTACTCTGCCTAAATATACTCTCAACACACACTTCACTTAGCGTAATTCACATCGTATCGATCTATCACCTGCAATATATCATGAAATAGATCCATGAATATGAACTTGAATTAATCACGTACTGGGTTCTCAAGTGGTATCAGAGTCATACGTTCAATTATTCAGGTAATTCATGATTGCAAAGTTACGTTTAACTGAGTTCAAGACTATAATTGTTCTTCGATTGTTAATTGATTTGTTCAAGATTGAAAACTTGACTATGTCAGATACGAGTGTCTGTTCATTTACTTCTTTCCTAGGGACTTTGATCCTGACTATGTTGGCCATTAGTATTCGGCAGATTACTTCTGTTGAGGGGGGCAATTCTAGAACGGGTTGATTTTGTTGAAGAATGCAATACGAGTCTTGTCATTAGATTGAAGAATCAGATCATTTAGGATTGATTAGTGGAGGTTGGATCTCTGTATCATATGCCAAATCATTAGTGCATCTAAGTGAATGGGATGTAGAAGAGCTTCAAAGAGTTAATATGAGATAGACGTTATCAAGATAGGGAAAACCGTAGTGAAAGATTTTGAATGATCGGGTTGTTCATGAAGATGTGTGACGAGGTTAAACGTAAAGATATGTTTTCTTTGCCAGTGTTGATGGATAGCTGATGACTTGCTGCTCATTGTTAAAAGATTGAACCATATCGTATGCCAATTAGATGATCGAGATGATCACATGGAGTTGCTTACTTTGAGAGGAAGATCTGATACGAGAAGCTTCAAGTTATTAGTGTGATGAAAAGACTTAAAGATTGTCTATCTACACAAGCCCGAGAATCATCAGTCAAGGGGTAGTTTGTTAATGTATTAATCGTGACTGATGATTTGCAGGTAAAGTATACTACAGCTACGGAAAATGGGGAGTTTGTTAGTGCATGATTTGTTGTCCGTAGCCTATAGAATAAGTTCGAGATAGTCTAGTCTTTATGTTTAATGTAATATGGCCATTCGCTATGGATTTTATAGAGAATGGGTCCATTCATAGAGACTATGTTATTCGTTAAGTTAGGAGTCCATTCGTTATGAAGATATAACGAATGTGAGATCATTCGTTAAGTTAATCCTCACTTGTTATGGATATATAACGAATGGGAACTCATTCGTGAATGGAATCACCCCATTCGTTAGTGATGTTAACGAATGTGGTATGTGCCTATAAATAGGCAGATCCTATTCATTGAGTGGTAGAAATATGAGCTTAATTTATTCAAGTGTCTTTACCATGTCTGATTCTCTTTAGACATAATGTAACTACATAATGTATTCATCCATAGCTTTTCAATAAAGTATTCATTAATGTATCGATATTCGTTTAATGTATTGATGTATCATGTTAGCGAGTAGATCTTGGCTCGAATAACGTAATTACATAATGAGATGAATTAAGTATGTTGGTTCTAACTGATATATATTTTGGTGGTGTGTCGAAACTTCTTTCCTTATGATGCATATTTTTCTAGTTTCTAATTAGGTCAATGATTTTATAATAGGATCTAATATTGAACCGGTGACTTGCGGTCTTATGATCATATCCAACTTAAAAACAAAAGGAACATGGCAAGTGTTTTAAGTTTCTTTAGCATGTGCTCTTTTTTATCCACTAACAACTTAACTTTTTCATCTTAAGACCAAATAAAATGGATGTGAACACGTAAACAGTGAACCTAGTTTAGCATGTGCTCCTTTTTAATTCACTAAAAGGATTCTCATCCTACCCATCTCTTTAAATCAAAAATTGTACTAAAATTCACTATATTTTTTTCTCTATTTCAATTTTTATGAACGACCAACTAAGTAACGACGGGTACTCCGTACGCGCCCCCCATTGGCTAAAGGTAGCCCGAGCAGGCAACGAGTCCGGACAGACGGAGCCCCTAGCGGTCCACCTATTAAGGGATTCCCCAAATAAAACCCGACCCCCAAAAAAAGACACGACAGTGAGGAGCCGGTAAAACCGGGTGAGATTAAGACTCGAACCCTGGCAAGCCAGGGTCATCCCTCATATTTGCATTTTAGCTTTTCAAATATGAAGAAAAATCACTGCATTTTCTAAACTATAAAAACTTTTTTACTCACAACACCTTAAAACACTCTCTAAATTATATAAACACTCCTCACATAATATAGGGGGTTGGATGAGAATGCTCTCAGAACTTAACTTTATTGCCGTAGACCAAATAAAATGGATGTGAACGCGTGAACAATGAACCTAGTTCAAATACAATGATACGTTTGGCGGTAAATTTACCAAATGATATGTATCTTGTAGAAATATAGAGTTTTCCATCTGACTAGTAACTAGGATACTTACAAATGTCTACACAGGTTTGAGTATGTGTACTAATTTGTGGGTTTCGATTCTAATATGACTAGTTTAGTATATAAACTAAATGGCATAAAGTCTCGCCATGCACAATGAGACATACGTCTTCAATGGTTATTTTTATATTTATCTCACGAGGACCATGCTGTCACAATAGTAAATAGTTTGTAAACACTTTTTAAGTTATATGCTAACGCATATGTGTGCTTGTGGCGATTAGACCTGAGAAGTGTTTACGCTTAAGTATGAGGCTTGTTGAGATAAATGTAACATTGAGTACACATTTGTTTGTTTATGCATAATTAAATTTTTTCTTCATGTTAGTTAAATCTTTGTCATGGACACGACAAAGATTCACTGCAATTGAGAGGAATATTCTTGATGATCCATATATATGAGGTGGCTAGAGACCAAAAGCCAATATGTTCTCGTTAAGCTTTTGTTCTAAAGATAAAACATTTAAATCTATAATATCTTAAATATATATAAATGAAACCTTTAAAAGTTTTCTGGGTGCTCCTTATTTATTCTTAAGCCGTCAGATTGTTTTATTTGTAAATTGAGGCTTTTCATGCATTTGAGTAGAATTCACGAGTATGGGTCTTACCAAACTCGGATAGCCCTTAAACAGGTTATAACATCTCATTAAATTAAAAATTAATCTCACCAAATATTTGATGTGAAAATCCTATAAAATAGGAATATACTAAAAACTAATATATGATTTTTTTTAAAATATATTATTTATAATTAAGAAATAATTTTATAGTAAAAAAATAAGTGAGTCTTGGATCTCACCAAACACATATAGCTTTTAAATCAGGTTATAACATCTCATTTATTTGTGAAACCCTTTTATCATCAAACATTAAGTATATTATTAACTTCCTAACAATAAATAAAATTAAAATTCAAAAATATGTATAAATATTATAAACGAATAATGTAAAACGATCCTGTAATACGGGGGATAAAAACTAGTATCGTGATATATATGGAAGACAAAGATTTTGGAAAATATCATACCTCAGAGTCTTATCGCCATGATTAGGGGTGTTCATCGGATCGGATAACGGATTATTCGGTTTATTCGATTCGAGTTATTCGAATTTGAAAATTTTTGGACCCTATCCGAAATTCGATCCGATCTGAATTAGGAATATTCTTATCCGATCCGAATCTATCCGAATTCAATTCGGATCGGATTCGGATAATATCCGAATAATCCGAAATTATCCGAATAATCTGAAATAAACCTAAAAAAATTTCCAAATTTTTTGTTCATAACATTTAATAGTTTAGAATCACAATAAACATACAACCCAGAAAATACCACTAAAAACATGTTTTTTATTCGGATTAAATGGATATCCGAATAATCTGAACAACCTGAATTTTTTAAATGCTATATCCGAATCCGAATTAGTTATTCGGATTGATCCGATCCGACTATCCAAATAAGAATTCGGATCGGTTTATTTGGGTTTCAGTTTCGGTTCGGATTTCATTTTTTTTTGACGGATTTCTTGAACACACCTAGCCATGATATATGTTTTAATACAAAGTCCATGAAAAGTTCGCCACTAAAGTTTGTTTATAATTATTATAATTTTGTAATAATACTTAAATTTTTGATTTTATATTAATTCTCAAACTTTGTATAAATGAGCATGTCATCTAAGGAAACTCGTCGGAAACCTATTCCGACGGGGGTTCAGGCTAGATTAACAAAGTTTTTTGTTTCTAATCTCCGTGACCGATGTAGTGGGGCGGATTTGGCGTTGGTTCTTAGAGGGGTGGGTATTATTTTTGACATCTACATTGCTCGGAAGCAAGATAAGGAGGGTAAGAGGTTTGGTTTCGTTACGATGTTGGACGTCAAAAACAGGGCGGAGATGGTCAAGGAGTTATCGTCTTTACTTGGGTGATTATAGACTTAAGTTCAATGTTGCTAGATTCGTCCTTGAAGACGGAGAGATCAGGCAGCCTACAAGTGCTCCGTATAAGGAGGGTCCTGGTCATATGTCTTCAAAAAGGATTCGTTTGTTAATGGTATGTCGTTCAAAATGCGTTTTCAGGGGTTGCTAAAGGCAAGACTATTGAGGCTGACGATAACGTTGAGGCTTTTAAAGACTTGCATGGGAGGGCTGTGATTGTTCGGTTGAGGACGTTGAAGGATCTACAGAACATTCGTACCATTCTAAGGGACATGAAGCTGCATGAGGGGAAGGTGAGATGCTTGGGGGGTCTCTTGTTGCTTGTAGAGTTCATTTCTAAGGAGCATGCTCTCATGGCTAGAGATGAATTCAAAGGGTGTACGGAGCATTTTTAGTTTGGGAAGGTCAACAAACGGTTCTTGAACGAATAGCTTGGTTGAAAGTTTTCGGGGTTCCGTTATCACTAACGGATAATAAGGTTATTGATGATGTGGGAAGTTTGTTCGGTAAAGTGGTGAAAGGTGCTAGAGTGGAACGTGCCGGTCTAGATAACTCCTTTCAGTTCCTCGGGGTTTTAGTTAATCATGGAGCTCAGGTGCAAGAGGAGGTGTTCCTACGCTGGAAGGGAAAAGATTTTAAGGTATGGGTTTCGGAGGACACAAATGATTGGCTGGAAGACTTTATTTTTGACCCAGTTGACAGGTTTCACGATTGCTCTATGGAGGAGGAGAGTGTGTTGTCACCGGAGAAGGGGTCGCCGGAGGTCCAGACGGATTTTCCGGTCAATGGAGTTAATGAGAAGGAGAGTGAAAAGGAAACGGGTGGTGACATTAATGTGATTGATTGCACTTCCAATGTTGGTGGAGAGTTTCTTTGTCCAGATAAGGAAAGTATTTCTATTGGAGGGGAGGTTATTAAAGAGGTGGGACCAGCTAATTTTTTGAAAAGAAAAAAGACTAAAAAACATTTAGTTGTGACCAGACCGGTTCAGGTGGGTACCCAAGTAGTAATGAACGGCCCATTAAAGAGCCCAGGATGGAGGATGAAGATCCTTATGAATTAGATCCAATTATATTGGGCCTGGACTCAAATGTTGTTAAACTAGAGGGCCACCTCCTACCCATATATCTAATCCGTTCCAGGTTCTTATGGGGGAAGTTGATGGCGTTCAATCTAAGGCAGACACAGAAGGTTTCGAGGAACTGGCTTCTAATTCGGATGAAGTGGATATTGGTAATGGTTCGGTGGAAGCTAAGGAGGGACCACCGGTGATAGATGTCGATCAGGAAGTTGGTTTTACGAAAGAGCTGGGGGATAAATTGGGAGTGCAGTTGGAAGGTCATGAGAAGTTAATTCGGAGTTCGATTAAAGGCACAGGGGTACAAGCATGTTTGTCATGAATTGTATGTCTTTTAATATTAGAGGTATAAGGTTTGGGGGTAAGGCGAAAGGTATAAAGGATTTGGTTCGGGTTAATGGTACTGATTTTTTGGCCATTCAAGAGACTTTGTTAGCAGATAGAGGTGGGTTTGATTTTGACAAAATATGGTGTTCTGGGGATTACGGTTTGGATTGGGTGGGGGCGACTGGTAAATCAGGGGGCTTGGTGAATATGTGGAATATAAGAAAATTTAAGAAGGAGTTTTCGATAGAGGATAGGAACTTTCTGTTGACATCGGGTTCCTTAGTTGAGGATGGGTCGGTTATCAATTACGTGAATGTTTATGCGCCTCGGAAGGATAGAGAAAAGTGGTGTCTTTGGGATAGATTACGGGGGTTGATTCAAAGTTATGAAGGGATGTGGGTTTTTCTTGGTGATTTCAACTCCGTTAGGTGGAAGGAAGATCGCAAAAATTCAAACTTTAATAGGGGAATGGCGCTTGATTTTAATTTATTTATTGATGAGGCTAATCTGCAGGAGTTTCCGATGAGAGGAAACAAGTTCACTTTTATGGAAGGTACTGGGTTTGAGTGTAAGCTGAGTAAGATTGATCGTGTGCTTGTTTGTCAAGAGTTTTTTAACTGGTGATCTGGAGCTGTGTTGAGAGCTCTGCCTCGGGTTTTATCAGATCATAGCCCTTTGATTCTGACGGTGGCGGACTCTAACTTCGGGTTTAAACCTTTTAAATGGTTTAACTCGTGGTTGGATAGGGATGGGTGTGAGCAGGTGGTTTTAAAGTCTTTGGATAATTGGAAGGGGACAGGGCCGGCTGATTTAGTGATTTTTAAAAAGTTGGCTGCGGTCCGAAATGGGTTAAGAACGTGGTGGAAAGAGGTGTCTTTTAAAGAAGATGTTGAGTTGGAGACGGTTAAAGAAGAGATTAACAGGTTAGATAGGTTGATGGAGAACCGGGATTTAGAAGAGGATGAAGTGTGGGTGTACGAGGAAAGTAAAAAAGAATTAGAAAAATTGGTGCGATATAAAAATTGTGATTTGCGTCAAAAGTCGAGGATGAATTAGGCGCGATCGGGGGATGAGAATTCCAGTTATTTTCATCGGTGTATAAAGGGTAGAAGGGCAGTGAATGCTATCCCGGGGATTATGGTTGATGGGGTTTGGGTCTCTAAGCCTTCTCTTGTTAAAAGGGAGGTCCTTCGGTTTTTTAGAGATCATTTTAAGGAAACTAGTTTTCATAGACCGGTTTTATTGTGTAATAATTTGAAACAGGTCCCGGAAGGAAGGATTGACGATTTGATAGCTCCTTTTACAAAAGATGAAGTTAAGGCGACGGTTTTTGACTGTGGTGCGGATAAAGCGCCGGGTCCTGATGGCTTTAATTTCAGGTTTATTGTTCATTTTTGGGAGAGTCTGGAGAATGATTTTATGAAGATGTTCGTGGAGTTTTTTCATTCCGGGAAGATTAGTAAAGAGTGCAGCTCTTCGTTTATTACGTTGATTGGTAAAAATAAAACACCGGTTGGTTTGAAGGATTACAGACCCATTAACTTGATTGGGGTTATTAGTAAGAGTATCTCCAAAGTGATTGCTGTCAGATTTCAGAAAGTGATTGGGGAGGTGATTTCGAATTCCCAGTCTGCTTTTCTGAAGAATCGATATATTTTGGACGGGCCTTTGGTATTGAATGAGGTTATTGGTTGGATCAAGAAACAGAGGAAGCAAGTTTTTATTTTGAAGATTGACTTCGAGAAGGCTTACGATAACGTTAGTTGGGAGTTTCTTTTACCTATTTTATCCCAAATGGGTTTTCCTCCCAAATGGTGTATGTGGGTAAAAGGTTTTATTAGCTCGGCTCGGTCTTCAGTTTTGGTGAATGGGTCTCCAACGTATGAGTTCCAATGTCAAAAGGGGCTTAGACAAGGAGATCCTCTCTCCCGTTCCTATTTCTCATTGTTTTGGAAGCTTTGGCATGTATGGTGGATAAAGCTAGCGAGTTGGGTGTCTTGGAAGGTTTGAAGCTTCCTAATGATGGTCCGGTTCTTACCCATATGTTATATGCGGATGATGCTTTGATATTGGGTAAGTGGAATGATAGAAACATTAATGTTACTAACCGGTTGCTTCAGATTTTTTACTTGTGTTATGGTCTTCAAATAAATATTCATAAGTCGGTTCTTTTCGGTTTTGGGGTGAGGGATTCGGAGGTGAGCTCCATGGCGAGCTTATTGGGGTGCAAGGTTGGGAATTTGCCTTTTTTTTATTTAGGCATTAAGGTGGGTGCTAACATGAATCGGGTTTGTAATTGGGACCCGGTTTTGGATACTATTCGAAATCGCTTGAGCTCTTGGAAGTCGAAGTTGTTGTCTATGGGGGGATTGCTTACTTTATTAAAATCGGTGTTAGCTAGTCTCCCGGTGTACTATTTTTCGATATTCAAGGCTCCGGTTAAGGTGGTTGATGAAATTGAAAAAATGATGAGGAGATTTCTTTGGTGTGGTTGTAAGGAGGGGAGAGGGATACACTGGGTGGCTTGGGAGGTTGTCACTAAGCCGAAAAAGGAGGGAGGGCTGGGGGTTACTAGATTATCGGTTGTAAATACGGCTTTGTTAGCTAAATGGGCGTATAGATTTAAAACCGATATTGAAGGGCTGTGGAGGAATTCCATTATTAGCATTCATGGGGGTAGGAATAGGTGGTCATTCTTGCCTTTGAAACGCAATATACCGGGCTGCTGGAAGAATCTGGTCCGGCACTTGGAAGTGGTGGTCAAAGATGGGGTTAGCCTCATGTCTTGCTTCAGGGGCATTATTGGTAATAGGGAGTCTTTGAGGTTTTGGAAAGACGCTTGGATAGGGACCGGTGTTTTGCAGGACCGTTGGCCAGCCCTGTATGGTTCGGATACAAATAAATTTGGGTCTGTTCGAGACCGGTTTAAGGTGGAGGGTGATATGGGTCATGGAGACTAATTCTGTGTCGATTTCTGAAGCCCAGGATGCGAGATTTTTGCTGTCACAGGTGCGTTTTTCTGAGGCTAAAGATAAGTGGGTCTGGGCCCCGGATAAACAAGGGCTGTTTTTTGTGGCGACGGTGAAATGTTGGCTGCGTAATGATGGTTCGAGTCAGCACGGGGCAGTCATGATCTGGGAGACCTGGATCCCAATTAAAGTTAATCTATTTGTATGGAGATTGGGTATTGATCGTCTTTCGACCCGTTTGGCACTGAGTAGAAGACATATTAGCTTATCGTGCACTTTGTGTCCATTGTGTGAGGCTGTGGATGAATCGGCGAAGCATTTATTCTTGGAATGTGGTTTTGTTTTCGGAGTTTGGAGTAGCATTTGGTTGTGGTGCAGGATTTCCAGGTATGAATTTCTATCTATCGCAGATTTATTCCAGTTGAAGGATATCGCTTTTAGTTCCAAGTGAGAGAAGAAGGTGGTTAAAGGCATTTTTATGGTGACGTGTTGGGCTATTTGGACGGAGCGCAACAAGAAAATTTTAAATGGGGCAAAGCCGAGAGTGATAGATATTGTGGCTTTGGTGAAGGCTTTGACCTTTTTTGGTTTAATCATAGAACTAGATGTAAAAAAGCGGATTGGAACGTTTGGGTGAAATACCCCTTGTATTGTTTGTAAGGTGTTTTTGGCGGTCCTCGGTTTGAGGTCTTGCCTTTGTTAATGAAGTTTTAGTTTAAAAAAAAAATCTCAAACTTTGTATATATTAGTTTTACTAATTTTTAATTAATGCCCATAATTTATATTTATATTAATTTCTCATAATTTGTATTGAATTATATAAATACATAAAAGGAAAGAGGGAGAGAATTGCCGTGCATAGTAACCATATATCGGTAATCTGTCGCTAAACTGTCCGTCAGTAATCCTCTGAATCTGTTTACTATAAGATTACCAAGACATATGGTGGATGTGTCTTTCACTAATGCTCATTATTTAGTGGTTTGAGTAAGGTTTAAAAAAGCTAACCGAACTAGCTTAGGAACTCGGTTTCTGGTTTGAGTATGCCATGAGATTGGAAATTGAGCATAATACATGGCGTTTGACCAAGTATATTTGAAAATGATATGCTCATTAATCTGAAATAGAATTGAAATAAAGAATAATTCAAAACATATATATACCTAATTTTTGGACCCCATGCCCACCATGATGATAGAACACGAGAGGATCAACATATGCTTCCATTAGTTCAACTGCAGTTTGCTTTGCAAAGTCATTCTCATCTATAGGGAAACAACAATTTTCAATCTAGGTTATAAACACGTTGTATTTGTTAATTGCAAGTCAAACTAAGTTAGACCAAGTAGTTTTTTTTGTAACTAAAAGTAATTTTATTACTCTTACCAAAAATGTGGAGTGACGGAATATTTATCGGAGAAGAGAATGCGGTTTCAGTGATCTTTGGTGCGGGAAATGACATACTTCCTAGTTTGCCTCCCGATATAAAAATAACATGTTTGATTTTTTCAACTTTCGTGAGACATGCACCCTTTATAAATACAAGTAGGTAAAAACTTATGGTTGCAATTAAGCAAATTGGAAATAAATAATCTCACATTTTGTGTATTGACCGATAATAATCACATCCTTAAAAATCTCTGCCAACGGTCCAACTTTCGACTATTTTTCTCTCAATGAACCACCGTTAAAAATCACTTAACGATTTTCCGAAGGCTTTTTATCGGAAGAAAGATACAAGTCGACTGATGTAAACTTATCTCGAAACGGTTACTCAAATTACTTGGTTTTTGTTAATCGGAAATTTAAACACCCAAATTGAAACACGGTTTCGTCGTTTGGATCATTGTTTCGAGATAAGTATTACATCAGTCGGCTCATATGCTTCTTACGATCAAAAGCCCTAAAACATCGTTTTAAAATTTGAAAAAAAAAACTTGACAACATTAAGTGTTTTTTAACATAGGCTTACTGAGAGAAAAATAGTCGAAAGGTTAGACGGCTGATAAAGAGTATTAAAGGTGAGATTGTTATCGACGAATACATCAAAGTTGAAATTATTTATTTCTAATTTATCTTACAATTAAGATCAAATCTATAATTTCATAGAGCATTCTATAGGTAGTTGCTTACATGTTCCTTCATTCCTGGCAATGCACCTCCTATGATGGCTCCCTGTTTATTAAATAACTTTTTTTGTAAAATGAGTAGATTAAATAAATCTAAACCATTAATGTCAATAACTAATTTTCCTAAAGTTTTGTAATCCTTACATACACATGATTATATATGTGCGTTAAAACTATCTGTAGAGATAGGGTATTAAACCCGTCATTTAACTAAGTATAATACCCAAACCAAGCGCGACCAAAGCGCTGGGCGGAACAAAAGGTGGGGATAATCACCATACGCCGGGTAGTTCCTTAAAATAATACATATCCCTTAACACCTAGGAAATAGTACCGCAAAGGTACCACAAGCATGGGACAAAAAGGTACAATCCACGTGGGAATAACCACCCAACCAATAAGGATGGAACAACACATGAAGGATAGTACAAACAGTACGAAATGTCCTTGTCAAAAGGCCATGATGCCCACCAACTTCCACTAACCTCCAAAATCACACGAATGGATAATATTATTGGTGGAAGGACATGACAATGTGGTTGACTACCCTTTCTCTCTCTCCTCCGGCTATAAATACCAGTGGATCTCCAAATGGTAAAGGACACTCTCCCATGTTCATTAAATATATTCCATACTACCAAATACTGATTCTCACGCCGGAGGGTGGTTACGAGATAATCCCCCCCCCATTCCTCGTAACGAGCTCACGGTGTTCTGTTTTGCAGGATATACTCATCTGTGCCAAGGAAGGTTTTATAACCCACCGTGGGAAATACTCATCTTAATCCCCAGACTAACGTGTTAGACCTTGAGAGGTGGATTAGTGTTTCTTCACTATCCAATATATAATTTGTTCGTATGTTTACTTTTTCAATTTTCTATGATTTACCTATGCTTGTGTAGATAATTAAATATGAATTGTGCGTGGGTGCGTGACTATATTTAAGTTATACATGAAAAAATGGCGTCCGTTGTGCAACCGAGAGCACTGTTTGATACAGCCTCTAGTAGCAACGAAGAAGAAGAATACGAGGAACATTCAATACCAATCCATAAAAAGACGATGACCAACAAGTCACCGCTTGGTCAACAAAATAGCAAGGCGAGTGACAAGTTGCATCGATCGCGTCTCGAGAAAGACTCACGCCTGGATGATCCAGACTACGAAGAAAGTTGGAAAGGTCCAGACACTAAAAAACTGGTGAAATACCATCCAGATGCGGCGGAAGAATTTTCCAAACCATACCGACCGACAACATCGGCAGGAAAATCGAAATTTGTGGCAAGAATCGCGGAGGCGGAGTTGCCAGAAAATCCAAAAATACCACCAACGGTCGGACAATATGATGGCATCTCAGATCCAGATGACCATTTGCAAACCTTCACAGCCGCGGGGCTAGTGTCAGGATGGACCATGCCACTATGGTGTCACATCTTTACACTGACACTAGTCGGAGCCGCCAGAGCATGGTATGAAAGATTACCAGATGGGCAGATCTTAAGGGAAGACTTAGCTAAAAATTTCATCCAACAATTCATCCAACAATGGCGTCACATCAGCGATCCAGCTGACATTCTGAACATCGTCAGAAAAGATAATGAAACACTGGAAGATTTCATTACCAGATTTAACCAAGAAGGCCTGAACATAGGCGGCGTGAGTGAAGAATTGCTGCGGGCAGCCTTTCGCCAAAACGTAAAGTGTGACGATCTCATTCGGAACCTTACGGGCAGATATGGCATGCCACAGCGATGGGATGATGTCATGACCGCGGCCAAAAGATACAAGCGAATGGAAAAAAGCTTGGGGAAAGAACTGGCAAAGAACGATGCCAGAAATGATATCAACAGAGCCCGCCAAGGCAAGAGAATATCCTCTGTATGGTCAAGGCTGAATAACGAAAAGAACCTGCGGCGTATGAACCATTCAAGGCCAGACATAAAGGTCAGGCAAACGCATCCAGATGGACTCCACTGACAAAAAGCGCAACACACATCATGTATACAAAAGGGATCCAGTTAAAGAAACCAGCACCAATCAAGCATGGTCCAAACACAGATATGAAAAGCTATTGTGACTATCACGAACAACATGGGCATACAACTAACCAATGTTCTAATCTGAAAGATGCCATTGAAGAGTATGTCAAAAACGGAAAGTTAGATCACCTCGTAAAAAGCATCAAAGGAAAATATAGGCGCCCACCTCCAAGTGACGGCGGAATGCCAGAGAAGAAAATTAAAGACCTTGACGCCAACATGATTTCAGGCAACGCCCACCCCAAGAAGCGAAGGCAAATAGAATATGCGGCCTGGAAAGAAGAACAAGTCATCTTCCCAAAAGTAAGAGGAGGGGCGAACAAGAAGGCGCCTTTAGTAATCACAGCCGTGTTCGGTCACTATCGAACACCGCGTTTTTTCATTGACGCGGGGGCAACGTCCAACATCATGTATCGTCAATGTTTTTTCCTACTGGACGATAAAGATAAAAAGCAGCCGACGCCAGTCAACGCTCCAATCGTGGGTTTTAATCAAAGTATTAAATACCCGCTGGGCCAGTTAACGTTCCAAGTGGAGCTGAGTGATGGATTTCATTCACGAACGGAAGACGTAGACTTCCTAGTAATGGAAACACCTCACTCACACTATGACTTAATTTTGGGAAGAGAAGCAATTGGCGATTTCAACGCTAATCCCTCAACAGCCCATAGGATATTGGGAGTACCGACTCCGACGGGAATAGCAATGATATACTCTAACAAAGATGCAACATGGCGGAAAGGAAGACACCACCCCAAAAGATACTAAAGACCAGCAAAACTCGAGAAATAGAAAAATGGGTGCTCAATAAAGAATTCCCCGAACAAAGCATAACCATTGGACCGACCATCTCCGAAGAAGCACGGGCGAGACTCAAAAGACTGTTAATTAAAAACATTGATGTCTTCGCCTGGACTCCAGTAGACAAGACAGGTGTCCCGCGAAACAAGGCGGAACATGAATTAAAAGTTAATCCAACCTTTGATGGGGCCGGACCAAGCGAAAGCCTGTGATGAACAAGTCCAACAGTTGATAGAGGCGAGCATAATCTGGGAAATTCAGTACCAAACATGGGTAGCCAACCCGGTGATGGTGCCTAAAACAAACGGTCAATGGCGCATGTGCATCGACTTTAAAGATCTCTACAAAGCATTTCCAAAAGACTGCTACCCGCTGCCAGAAATTGATCTTAAAGTAGACGCGCTGGTACCCTTTCAATTCAAATGTTTCTTAGACGCATACAAGGGTTACCATCAAATACACATGGCAGCAAAAGACCAGAACAAGACGGCGTTAAGAACAAACAGCGGAACGTATTGTTACAAAATGATGCCATTTGGCCTAAAAAACGCTGGATCTACTTACCAGCGGTTGATGGATAAAGAATTGAAGCCCCAAATCGGAAGGAATTTGGAAGTCTACATGGACGATTTGGTCATCAAAAGCAAGAGGGAAGCAACAATGTTAAAAGACATCGAAGAGACCTTCAAAACCCTAAGGTCGATTAACATGAACCTCAACCCGGGAAAATGTTCTTTCGGCATGGAAGAAGGAAAATTCCTGGGAGTAATCATAACAAGTGGTGGCTTCAAAGCCAACCCAGAAAAGTTGGAAGCCGTTCAAAAAATACCTTCACCAAAATTTGTCAAGCAAGTACAGACACTCAATGGTCGTTTAGTCGCGCTGAACAGATTTTTGTCCAGCCACGCTGAAAGATCTTTTCCTTTCGTCTCGACCTTGATAAATTGCCTCAAGAAGTCTCAGTTCTGATGGACAGAGAAAGCAGAAACAGCATTCCAAGAAATCAAAGCGCGCCTAGTAGAACTACCAACGCTAACAGCCCCTAAAGCTGGAGAACCGCTGTTGGTATACTTAGCAACATCAGAAAGAGCAGCAAGCGCAGTCTTGATGGTGGAAAGAAATGACGTCCAAACGCCCATTTACTACGTAAGCCGCACGCTAGCAGATGCGGAAACAAGATACTTCACCTTGGAAAAGCTGGTCTTATCCCTGGTTCAGACAGCGCGGCGTTTGAGAAGGTACTTTCAAGGCCATCCAATACATGTTCTCACCAACATTCTCTAACAAAATGTGCAGAGCAAGCCAGAATTGTCCGGGAGACTTGCAAAATGGGACATAGAATTGGGAGAGCATGCTATCGTATATAAACCAAGGCCAGCGATTAAGGGCCAGGTTTTGGCTGATTTCATCGCGGAAATTCCTCAAGAAAAGGAGGAAGAATGTAAGAAGGAGATTGAACCCCCTGCTGATCAAAGAAAAAATGAAGTCTGGAAGCTGTTCACAGACGGCGCTTCTAATGATGAAGGGGCGGGAGCGGGCCTGAGAATAACCAACCCGGAGGGACAACACTTCACGTACGCAATTCTCCTAGAATTCAAGAGTACAAACAATGAGGCGGAGTACGAAGCGTTGTTGGCAAGGTTAAGAATCGCCATAAAAATTAGGAGCCCAGCACTTAGAAGCACATGTAGATTCAATGCTAGTAGCAAACCAGATCGAAGGGTCATATGATGCAAAAGATGACAAGATGGCATCATACTTAGCACAAGCCATAATGCTAATGACAACCTTCACCACATGCAAGATAAAGCACATCAGACGAAGTGAAAACAAACAGGCAGATGCCTTAAGCAAATTGGCGTCGGTAGGATTCGAACATTTGGCAAAAGACGTCCGTGTAGAAGTTCTGAAAACACCTTCAATAATGAATAGAGAAATTTTTGTATGTTCAACGGCGAAAACAAATCGGATGACACCGATCATCCACTACCTCGAAAGGGGTATTTTGCCAGAAAAGAAAACGGAAGCTCGAAAAATCCGCCACAAAGCCCTGAACTACACAATCCAAGATGGCATCCTATACTGGCGGTCATACTTAGGACCACTTCTCAGATGTGTAGACCCGCAAGACGCGAATTATCTTGTGAGAAAAATTCATGAAGGAATATGTGGCGTACATGCGGGTCCAAGAATGGTGGTGGCCAAAATAATGAATACGGGGTACTATTGGCCGGGTATGCATGTAGATGCCGAAAAAGAGCTAAGGAAATGCAGCGCGTGTCAACATCACGCACCAAACACCCTGCGCCCAAAGAATGCCATAATCCCTGTAACAGCCTCTTGGCTATTCTAGAAATGGGCAATTGACATAACTGGACCATTCCCAGAGGCGCCAGGGCGGGTGAAGTTTCTTATCGTGGCAATTGATTACTTCACAAAATGGATAGAAGCAAAACCAGTAGCAACAATCAACGCACCCAACGTTAAGAAATTCATATGGGAATTCATCATCTGTCGTTTCGGACTGCCCATGAATCTGGTTAGTGATAATGGAACACAATTTGCAGATCAACACATCCAGCGATGGTTAAAAGAGCTCAATGTCACGCAAACGTTTACCTCCGTCGCTTACCCACAAGGAAATGGTGAAGTAGAACGCGCTAACAGAACTATCGTAGGCGGAATCAAGAAAAGATTGGAAAACCTCAAATCTGGATGGGTTGATCAATTATCCCATGTCTTATGGGCCATACGAACCCAAAGGAATACAAGCAACGCAGAAACGTTGTTCTTCCTAACATACGGTACAGAGGCAATGATTCCCGCAGAAATCGGCGTTCCATCACCAAGAGTAACAGTGTAAAAAGACAACGAGGCGGAAAGACGCCTAGACTTAATGCTCCAGGAAGAACGTCGAGAGTTGGCCACAATTAGAGAGCAAAATTACAAACGCCAACTACAAAAATACTACGATGCAAAAGTTAAAATCTGCGAGTTCAATGCTGGAGATTACGTCATTCGCAACAACGAGGCATCAAGAGTGCATGCGCAAGGCAAGTTAGCGCCTTCTTGGGAAGGACCTTATCATATTAAGGAAGTGTTGGGGAAAGGTGCCTATGTCCTTATGCAACTCGATGGCTCACCAATTCCCAGAACTTGGAATGCAGCGCAACTACGAAGATGTTATATGTAAATCGATTCCAAAATTGTAAACATAGGCCAAGGGTCAAACAAGTTTGAAGGGAAACGATGCCCAACATTTTCACAAAACAAAAAGTTCATTGCATTCATATATACAAAAAATTACAAGAGGGTACCAACACCCGCGGAATAAAAAAAATATAAAGTTACAAGTATACAACGAAGAAAGCTAGTCAAGATCATTAACGTTGTTTCCGGACTTGTCAACAGCGGCAACACTATCTTCGTGGTCACCACCAGATGTGGTGGACGGTCCAGCCAACGAAGGCTCCAACAGCTTCCTCAACAGCTGCACGCCATTTTTCTCCTTGGCATACCCGGCAACCGCCGAAAGAATAGGGAAAGTAAGAGCGTCATACTCCGCCTCGGCGGCAACATACTCCGCTTTCACATCAATAGCGTGAAGAACATAGGCTTCAGGAGGGAGCTTGTTGCGCAGATGCGTCACCGCATCCTGAAAGCCGATCTTGTGTCCAAGTTTCCGGGAAGCAGTAACAAGGGCTCCAACACATCACGTTAAGTCATCGTCAGTGATGATGCGTTGAGCAACCTACATAATAAAAATCAGTAAAATGCAAAATACAAGTATTAACGTATTAACAACATACCTTGCAGATGGCGTGTTTCAACAGCCAATCGTGGTCGGCAGCAATGGCGGCACATTCGGCAGATAAAGCTTTAATGGTCCCTTCATTAGAGACCAATGTGTCAGCCAGCTTGCCCGCGTCCGCCTTCCTTGACTCGGCCTCCACCTCCAACTCTTCAATACGCTTGCGGAAAGCAGCGTTTTCACTCTCGAGTTTGGCGGGAGCCTCCTTGGCTGAAAGAGCTCGGCTGCATGCTTCCGCAAGATCAGCGTTAGACTTTTTAAAAGCAGCCTCGAACTCCTTATAACGAGCAGCACGTTCGCGGGCAGATTCCGCCAAATCTGCCTCAACCTTCGCCAATTTTGCTTCAGCATCAATCAGAGCCTGGCGTTGCTCTGATGATTCTTTACCTGCCTTCCAGACGGCAACCTCAGCATCTTTCACCAACTTCTCCATCTCGCTCTCCTGGGAACTTGCCTCGATCTTATCCTCATGAAGAGCGCGGTTCTCGCGCAAAAATTCGACGAAATTAGAGAAAGCTTGGACTTGATGAAAAGCAGCGTCAGAGTACAGACTACCCCGAGGCTGGATCTTGCGAGCAATGCCCTCACCGGGAGAAACAACATGTTCCAAAAACTCTTTACAAATGGTCGGGTCTTCAAAATTGGCGCCGCAAGTAACTTTCCAACGAGGACAAAAAAGTTGATTTGCCTCCATGGAATCACGGGGATCCATATCTACATTCAATACCCCGCCACTCAAACCGCCACTCAACCCGCCACTGCTGCCACCAGGGAACTCAAATAATTTACCTTGCACCGTCGCGCCAATAGTAAAAGGCGGCGGCAGCACAACCTCATCACCATCAAGAACGTAATTCTTGTCTGGTGAAGACTGCCTTGACTTCATGAGGTCGGCAAAAGAAATACTGGCCAAGTCAATACCAACCTTGGGAGATTTGTCCATAATCGCCTTCATCGGTCCAGCGAATGACGAAGGCTGGGAAATCAACGAAACAGAAGTTTCCACCGAATCGCGTACCGTCGTCACAATGGTTTCGGCCTCAGACTGGCCAACCACACCCGTCATCATTGGCAAACTCAACATCTTTACAAAAGGCATGGCCTCCGACAAGCCGCCAACGCTTGTTATCATCGACAAATTGGCAGAGACAATCGCTGGTGAAGAAGCCGCAGAGAAGGAAATAGTCGATGAAGAAATCGCCAAAGTCCCTACAAAAATCAAAGGAAAATTAAATGAGGTCGCGCCATAACAAACCACAATGTTAAGGGAAAAAACCCATACCTGACGATTTAACAAGACTTCTCCTCTTCACAAAATTGCCAAATCGAGGTTTCTTGAAGAGGCGGTGTACCTCTTCGTCATCTTCATTAATCACAGGGGCGGGTCCCCCATGGTGTGGAACAGTGAACGCCCCACCTGCTGGGGAAGAAGAAGAAGAAGATGATGAACTGGTAGATACGAAATTTCATATCCACAACAGTTCCAGGAGCTGCGGCTGCAGAAGACACAAGATCTGTCGCCACCAAAATTGGAGTAGCGACAGACCGACTTGTGTCCAAGACAGACACAGCAGTCACAGGCTGTAAGACTGAAGGCTAGGAGAAGCCAACAGAAACCTGTGCGGAGGTGGTTGGGGAAGACTCCGCGGCACCACTCGAACCGAGTGCTTCAAGCAATGAAGCGGGCGAAGATACCGGATTCCCAAAAGGGACGGCGGATACGAAAACGAAATCGTCGTCATCATCCGCAACATCTCTCGCGGCGGTATCTATCGGAAACGCAACCGACTCCCCACCACTTCGTTGGGTGTTCCTACTACTGCACTTAGGAACACGCACAACGTTAGGTCGTCTACCTGGAAATCAAAGGGAAAAGTTAGCAAAAGAAATACATAAGGAACCATGTTCAATAAGCAGCAAGAAAAAGCTTACCCCCCCCCCCCGACTGGTAACAAAGCTAGGAGGCGGCAGCGGTCGCAGAGCAAGTGATTTCCCCATAGGAAGAGGAAACACAAAGTTCCGGGCGGTCCTAGTAAGGATCGGTTCCTCGCGAGGAACCAAATCCCTCCGTCCCAACAATTTCACACCCTCTTCCTCGGGCTGCAAAAGAAGCATGCAATCGTCCACCTCTGAATAAAGAGACAAGGGTTATTATTACAAATAAATACCTAAACAAAAAAACAGTTATTATTACGATACTAACCCTGACCGCCGTTAAGGATGATCGGCACCTTATGGGCATCCTCCCAGATGCGACTCATCCCAAACAACACAAACACACGCTCGGAGTAGTGACGAAGCGGGGAAAGACTGGCCTGCAACGTGGTGAACCAGTCCAAACCAGAATACGGAGCCACCTTAGGCTCAGCAAGCTCCTTCACATCCAAAAAATGCATGGAATGAGGCACCACACGTGCAGAAACGTAGAAGAACAAACTCTTCCACTCGTGCAGACTCTGGGGTGCATCCAAAGCAATCGCTTTGGCACTACCACGAGTGAATAGATTATACCACCCCTGGTAGAAACGCCACCAGAGGCGTAATGTCAAGACAGTGACAACTATACTCAAAATGGCGAAGGCGAGCCATTCCGAGTGGATGAATCTGGCTAAGGTGTAGCCCAAAAACATCCAACACATCCAACAAAAAGCGAGTAATGGGCAATCGGAAGTTGCCCAAGAAAAAATACTCCCTATAAACGGCAATATTGCCAACAGGAGCCTCCCGAGCTGTCTTGCCAGACGCAGGCAATTCAGGCTCATACTCAGGGCCAAGGTTATAGACCTTGACTATATCATTGAAGTCGGGAACGGTCATGCGACAACCGACGAACTCTATATTGTTATTCTTCTTGGCCTTAGACGATTGAGAGGATTCAGCCATAAAGGAGAAAATATTCAACGAAGAAAGGAAAGGAAAATATGCAGAGAAAGTGGGAAAAGTGATTTCCAAATAGCGTAACCCCGCCTTTTATACTAATCAGAGAGGAGGGATACAAAAGGGTTGGACGACACGCGGTCCAATGATAAACCGCCACGATAACAAAATCCCAGTGGATATGTGTTACAGCTGGGCGCGTCACCGGGATTCTTGCCCACTCGCCTGACACAGACGAAAAAGCTGAACTGCAAAGCAACCGTCGCCAAACTGTCATATCCGACTGTCGCTTCACTGACTTGCATTTAATTCACCTCTCCACGCCAAATACACGTCATCAGCACATGAAAAAATAACAAGTGTTGATAAAAAATAGGCTCCGCTAAGGGATGATTTTCAACAATCACCCGCAAAAATAGGCTCCGCCAAGGGATGATTTTCAATAATCACCCGCCAAAAATAGGCTCCGCCAAAGGATGATTTTCAATAATCACCCGCAAAAATAGGCTCCGCCAAGGGATGATTTTCAATAATCACCCGCCAAAAATAGGCTCCGTCAAGGGATGATTTCCAATAATCACCCGCCAAAAATAGGCTCCGCCAAGGGATGATTTTCAATAATCACCCGCCAAAAATAGGCTCCGCCAAGGGATGATTTTCAATAATCACCCGCCAAAAATAGGCTCCGCCAATGGATGATTTTCAGTAATCACTCGCCAAAAATAGGCAAAGGGTTTATTTTCAATAATCACCCACCAAAAATAGGCTCCGCCAAAGGATGATTTCCAATACTCACCTGCCAAAAAGAGGCACCGCAAGAGGATGATTATCAAAATCAACCGCTAAAACACAAAACCAGAACATTCAAAACATCGACTGATGCTTGTTAAGTACCTACTTGTCGGGAAGAATGGTTTTCAATAACCAAATACCCAAACAGACAATATTGGTAGAAAACAGGCGGAATGCAAACGGCGAAAAGCTACAAACAAAAGCCCATGATAAGTCCACAGCTCCCCTTTTTTTGAAAATGGCAACTACGGACTAGGGGGACTTGTAGAGGTAGGGTATTAAACCCGTCATTTAACTAAGTATAATACCCAAACCAAGCGCGACCAAAGCGCTGGGCGGAACAAAAGGCGGGGATAATCACCATACGCCGGGTAGTTCCTTAAAATAATACATATCCCTTAACACCTAGGGAATAGTACCGCAAAGGTCCCACAAGCATGAGACAAAAAGTTACAATCCACATGGGAATAACCACCCAACCAATAGGGATGAAACAACACATGAAGGATAGTACAAACAGTACGAAATGTCCTTGTCAAAAGGCCATGATGCCCACCAACTTCCACCAACCTCCACAATCACACGAATGGATAATATTATTGGTGGAAGGACATGACAACGTGGTTGACCACCCTTTCTCTTTCTCCTCCGGCTATAAATACCAGTGGATCTCCAAATGGTAAAGGACACTCTCCCATATTCATTAAATATATTCCATATGACCAAATACTGATTCTCACGCCGGAGGGTGGTTACAAGAGAATCCCCCCATTCCTCGTAACGAGCTCACGGTGTTCTGTTTTGCAGGATATACTCATCTGTGCCAAGGAAGGTTTTATAACCCACCGTGGGAAATACTCATCTTAATCCCCAGACTAACGTGTTAGACCTTGAGAGGTGGATTAGTGTTTCTTCACTATCCAATATATAATTTGTTCGTATGTTTACTTTTTCAATTTTCTATGATTTACCTATGCATGTGCAGATAATCAAATATGAACTGTGCGTGAGTGCGTGACTATGTTTAAGTTATACATGTATTAAAAAACAATGAAACTAATTTAATTGTTCACACTTATTTACTTGGCTTTGGAAAAGGTGAGTGATTAACAATGCATAGTACATAATAGATATTTACTATTTTATAATGCTAAAAAATTTATGAGGTATTAGTTAATGTATGTATTCTCACGTTATATAGTATCACGTACGTCTTTTCGGTATATAAATTAAAAGAAAAACATTGTACTCATCTTCTTTTACATTTTAAAAATCACATGTATTAATTCATTACAATCTTGACTTATGTGTCTTTAAATTAAGCACAAATGAATTTTACCTGAGAAACCCCGAACACCCCATAGAACGGTCCGAGCTCGATCATGCGATCTTCTATGTATGCTATGGACTTGTCAAGTTCGCAGGTCGCATTCGTCTTATAGTTGACAAGAGCACTTAAATATATCAGCATCCATTCATTATCAATAGCAAGTTCCATAGATATGTATATTTATAAATATGGGAGGTTAGAATGGAAACTCACTCGAGTAGTGAAAACAATGAAAACTCATTCTTAATACATTTTATAAGTTAAAAAAACATTGATTTGTGTAGTTGTGAACAAAAGAAAATAAAAACAGAAAATTAGTTTTATTTTTTGTACTCTCCTGAAAAAAATAATGTAAACTCTAGTTGTGCATAACTTTCTTTTATTTTTTTATAAAATTTTATTCATAACATGTATTTAATATGTTTAAAAATTTTAAATAAGATATCATTTCATATAGCGGTATTCACAACCCCTTTACGGGCTCCGTAGCAAGAAATAATATATTCTGTTAAAGAGAGTCATTTGCGTAAATTGCTTTGAATGGGCAAATCAATCATTTGCCCTTGGGGATCCGACATTAATCCTCTCATACCTACTAATTGATGTACCTGGAATGCATTTCCTCTGGCTCCCGAAAAAGACATTATATGGACTGGATTAAAAGGATCGGTCATCCGAAAATAAAAAAGTTGATTGTTACTCTAAGACAAAATGTGATTTATGATATCAAAAGAGAAACACGTTCAATATATTATGGTAAAGAAAATAATTAAAGTGGACGAGAAATCCAGATACGAGATAAGAACTTCGGCACACGAGTTTAGCTTCAACGAGGAGGAGATCTTCTAGAACGCTACGATATTTGTATTTAGCTATAAATAGGGACTTGTAGTCATATTTATGTGTGTGTTTTCTAGTGTGTAAACAACCATACAAGGGGAACTTACCTTGGGTGGGATCGATTCGTTTTAACGTTATGAATCTTTTATAACAGGTTACGGAGTCGTTCAATATTATCTTTATATTCTTTGTTAGATCTTTATCGTATCTATCTCAATCGTTTATCAAGAACGAAATCTATTCGTTTGTCCAGTTTAGGGACCTACAATTGGTATCAGAGCGAGTCGAACTAACGTATTCAATTTTGTTCTTGATATTCAGGTTCTAATTCCGCGATTACCCGAACCGAAACGTTAATTTCTTGAAGACCCGTTGAAGTTTTGAAAATAAAGTTTGAAGATCTTGAAAATAAAGTTGGAAATAATCGTTCTAGAAGTTTATCTTTGTATATCCATTGTTTTGGGACAGTTCCTTCATGCACCGAAATTTCGGCGAGCCTAGGGTTCTTCTCCGGCAATGATTCCAAATATTGAAGATGTACTAATCAAACTCCGATATTCAATTTGTATCCAGTGAGTGTCGGCTATCTCTAACTGTTGTAGGGGTCGATATTCTTGTGAATAGTGAGCCAAAGGCTGCGGTTGCGGCGGCTTCGGAGTGGTTGTGGGTAGTAGCCTGTGGCTTCGCAGATGACAATGATGGTGTTTGAAGAGTGAGTTCCGGAGTACGATTTTTTGGCAGCTGTAGCTTTCAGGCAAAACCACCTCTCTACCGGTGGTTGTCCAAACAATTTGTTGAAACTGGCGTTTATATTTCCGGCGGTTATATTTCCAGTCAGATGGTCGGATCTGGTGGTGGTGTGGCTGGAACAACGATTTTCTGGCATAGATATACCGGATGAAGAAGATGAGAAGAAATCAATGTTTCCGGTTCAAGGTATGGCTTGTAACTCGTCCGATTGATTAGCCGGATGGCAACAATGATGTTGTCAGAATCGGTTTTCCGATGGGCTTATCGTCAGACATCTAGGGAAGGAGGTGGTTATAGAGGAAGTTGTGATGGTGGTGGAGTATACGTGGCGGCGGTGGACGGTGGTTGAGAACCGAGATTTTTTCCGGTGTTATTGGATTTGGTGTTTCCGGTGAATTAATGGTTTTCCGGTGACAGTATGAACTCCATCGGGTTTTCTAGTGAGATCCGGCTGGTTTTTTCGACGGCCGGTCAATGAAATGGCGGCTAAGAATGGATAAAATGGTTCCATCTTTCTTTTATGTTTTGTTTCGTAAATGTAAGGAAATGGGCTTGGTGTAACATCCCGAACTTTCTAGAATATTAATTAATATATTGACTGCGTCGGGTGAAATAAATGAGTTAGTGGAACGATAATAATATGAAGAGTAAGTAGGCTATTTAGATGGGATTAATTATGGACTAAAAAAGAAAGATGGGCTTTGAGTCCATGGGCTTAAGGGAGTATAAATACCCCTTAAACCCTAATCCTTTCCATTTCCATCCATCTTATTCTCTCCACACTCACAACACACGCACCATCCACGGCCGCAAGTAGAAGAGGAAATCCAGGACCAAACCCGAGATAGATATTGATAGATATTGAGTATACAAGCAAGATACAAGATTAATATTTCATAACAAGCTAGCCGTGACCTAATAACCGTATAAAGGTGTGTTCTTGATCTTAAAGATTTTGTTTTTATGAACGAATGATCATGAAAATCAAACCTAGAGTAGATCGGGTGTAGACGAGCCATAAAGTAGCAAACTTGAGGATTAAAGATGAACCCAATCAACTCATTAGTTATAAACCTAGCTAAAATGGGTTTTGAAAGTAATAAAGGTTCAAGCTTTATGCTAAAAACGAGTTAGGTCTTGATGATGGGTTGATAATAAACGTAAAACGGTTAAGAATAGTGGAAAAAGGTGGTTAAAATTCATGATATGGACCGTTAACAGTTAAGTAGGTTGGGGATGAGATGAAAAGAAAGAAAAATGAGCTAAAAACACCTGACCCGAGAGTTCTCGGTCACAATTGATGGTTTTCGGTCAACATGGGATTTCGGTCAACATGAGTTCTCGGTCAAAGAGAATTCTCGGTGACCAAGTGTTCTCGGCCACCTTATGGGTTTTTGGCCAGAACAAGGTTCTCGGTCAAAACAGTGTTTTCGGCCAACCTGAGTTCTCCGTTCAAGAGTTCTCGACTGACCAGTTTATGTTGGGTTTGGGCCTAAACTCAGTTGGGCCCAGACACCTCCATGAACGGTTGAGGCCTGACTTAGCTAAGTCTACAAGATGCTAAGCCCATATCCGTAGTCAAACAAACTAGCCCATTATCTTAAAGTTAAATAACAAGCCCAACTTAGAAGATACATCGGTTAACCAAAAATACAGACTTAATTAATTATGCGGTTAATTAACGAATATATATATATATATATATATATATATATATATATATATAACAGTTAGCCGTGCACAATTAAAGAAGGGGATAACGATTAATGGCGAACGCAACAGGATCCATGTGAATTTCTAGCCCCATTTTCCTTGTTATGTTTTCGGGGCTGTGTGCATACTCGATGTGAAGTGTGAATACACTGATCTTTAGTGGTAAGTGCATGCTATAGATGTTATCCAAGGTAGCTATTATATAATGCTTGTCGGTGCGTGAACGATCTTCGGATATTGCACGTATCGTCAAGGATAGTGATTGTCCAGTGGTTATTAGTAGGTATAAATGCTATGATGTGACTTGTTTATTATGTAAATAATGAAATGATAGGAAGTGTATTATAGACAAGTAGAAGTAGAGTGTGATAGAAGTGGATAGGGGTCTATTAAGAGTGTTAAAGTGACAAAGTGGCATAACATTATTCGTTATCAAAGTGGTATAACGTTATTCGTTATCAAAGTGGCATAACGTTATTCGTTATTAAAGTGGCATAACGCTATTCGTTATTAAAGTGGCATAACGTTATTCGTTATTAAAATGGCATAAAGTTGTTCGTTATTAAAGTGGCTAAGCTGTAGGGGTAAATAAGAGGTTAAGTGGTAAGGTGAGTAGGTTAGATAGTGGGCTATGTGTCTTCGGATACATATGTAATGCATGTAGTTATTGTATGATAAGTTGCTTGATTAACTAGAACTCACTCAGCGTGGCTGACTTTTAGTATGCACGCAGGAGGTTTGACCAAAGAGTTAGCATTAGGATGGCACATGGCAGGGATTTAACAGCTGGCATCTGAAGATGGAAGAAACGATGCTTTAAGTATAATGTTTTGTGATATGGTATCAAAGAAAAGATTTAATGTTTTGTAACGAATGCTTGATGTTTTATATTCCGTGAAAAGTTTTAATAAACTCTGATTTGTAGAACTGTATTTATGAGTAAATCCGACGCTAAAGTAGGGCTACCGGGAACGGGGCCTTACACTTGGGCCCTATATAGGAGCTATTTAAATCAAGAAATGGATCAACAAAAGTTTTGGGCGTCCTACATATTCCAGATTCACTTTGGGCTATCATACAAAACTAAATTAATTTGGGCCGGTTATGAGAAATAATTTAGGGGTAACGACAAGATTGTTGCTCGGGTTGACCAATGAAAGTCAATATTGATCGGGTTTTTCTTTTGAAAAAAAAAAATTTGATATCACAAGTCAAGGGGGGTGCTTGTAAGTCCAAAATGTGACTTATGATATCAAAAGAACGAACTCATCAAATATAATATGGTCAAGAAAATATTTAAAGTAGGCAAGAAATCTGGTTACGATACGAGAACTTCGATACACGAGTCTAGTTTCAACGGGTGGGAGATCTTCTAGAATGTTATGTTATTTGTGTTTAGTTATAAACAGGGACTTATAGTCATATTTATGTGTGTGTTACCTAGTGTGTAAACAACCACCCAAGGGGAGCTCACCTTGGGTGAGATCGCTTCGTTTAATGTTATGAATCTTTTATTATCGGTTACTGAGTCGTTCAATATTATCTTTATATTATTTTTTTCGATCATTTTTATACCGCACTCGACTCGATCGTTTATCAAGAATAAAATCTATTCGTTTGTCCGGTTTAAGGACCTTCAGTCACATCAAGTTTTCATGCGTATTCTTACCTAGAGTGAGTTTTCATTCTATATGACTATAAGATGTGGATGTTAATTTATCAATTTTGATCCTATGTGGCAATTAATTCTGTCGTGAAACACCAGCCCAACCATGGGCGAATCTTCATTGGGGTTAGGGGTGGCCCCGGCCCCCCCTATTTTTTTCGCAATAATGTAAATTTACCTGTTTTCGGTCGAAAAATTTTATATGTAGTGTAAGTTTAGCCTTTTTTGGCCGAAAATTTGAGTCCCCCCCGGCACCTCAGTCCAAGTTTCGCCACTGACTGCCCAACTTGTAAAAATGTCAGCTCGTGTTGAACTTAGCGTGAATTATTCACCGACAGATCGCCACTCAAACCTATATATATATATATATATATTTATCTTCATTTATTTATCCTTGACCACTCACCCCTTCCATTAACATATTTATTTTACCACCCCAAAATGATTTTTTAATTAACAAGTGGCAAAAAAATTTTAAAAATAAATACACTAGTTTTTATAATTTTTTTTCTGGAACATTCAGGTATAAACTTTAATGAAAATGGATTTGCTTTCGAAAAAGTATTGTTTTGTTCTTACAAATGACTTTAACGTGTGCTTGGACTCGTAAATTTAGTGAAATAGATATATATTTTTCAAACTACCCTATGACGAGGAGTTTCGAAAATTTAATGTCTTTATATTATAAGTTTATATTTTTTCAATTATCATACCTTTAAATGTATTTTATTATGGACTTTTCATCTGTTGACGACTCATGTTCGCTCGTTTCGCTTTATATTCACATGATTATATTTTAGTTGTATTTAAAATTTAATTTTAGATATATTAATTAGTTTTGGTTATATTAGTTATTTTTTTTAAAAGGAGGGTAGTGGTAAATTGGTGACCATTTTCATGTTAACGTGGAAAATAGTGAAGTGAATTGGAGGTATGATATAGCGCTGACGTGTCACTGTAAAATGAGAAGCAAAATGACATCAACAGCCTTTAGCCTAATATCCCCCCCCCCCAACCTTCTCCCTTCACACACACACATGATTGTGTAGTTTACATAATTCCAAAACACTTACAAACTTTAACAACAAATTGTATTTTGAACTTTATTTATATGTTAGTATTGCCAGAGAATAGTTCTAACATTTTTTTTAATAAAATTATATGGTTACATATGTGTAAAACAATATAGATGTACGTAAAAACTAATTTCATAATTGTAATCGTATATATACATATTATAAGTGATAAGATTCCTTAAATAGTATTAATATGTAAAAAGAATAGAAGAAGAAAAAACTAAAAAAATGATTAATTGTTAGGAGTTCTTAGAGTTCTTAAATTATATAATAGTTTTGCAGTTAAACTCATCCTATATATGTGTGTGCTTGTAGTAGGTAAATGATACAATATAAAGTCTCATAATCACGAAAAGTGTAAAAAAGATTTTGAAAGATTAAGGGTTTTATAAATGTAAGCAAACAACGTTTTGTATTAAGTTCTAACATTATATATCATTATGGAAGTTCACGCGTCAAACTCTAAAATAAGCATGATTTAGCAAGACCACCTTGAATCTATAGTTTTATACGACTCGATCATTTAGTGTTTAGATCATAGGTTCATATGTATTATTACCTTATTGTTCGTGAACCAACTGTAACCCTCATCGACTAATGTTCCACCATCTGCGCTGCACGGGCCATTGATGAATACAAGATCCATCTTTTCTAGCACAAACTCTAGCCAAGTATTTAAACTGTTTTTAAAGTATTCTGCATTTGTGCCAAGTCCATGAAGGCATAAAAATTTAGGTTTCTTTGGAGTCCCATCGCTCTGTAGTTCATGAATATCTATAAGTATGCTGCAAAATGTAACAGACTAACCGTTAAGTATTAGTTAATTAAGCAAGTAACAAAAATATACGTATGTTTATAAAGGGTAAGATTAAAATACAAAGTACAACAAAAATGAGAAGGGTGAGAAGTAATTTAATCCATTGATCTTAAATTTGGATGATGGAGATTAATTTAAAACTAAAAATTGATGAAAATGACATGAAGGTAATAGCTCACTTATGATGACTTTCTCTCTCCACATGTAAGACACGTGTCAATTCCTTCATCATTTTAAAACGTATATAACATTTTCATATGACATTTTGATTAGAAAGTTTTTACCTTAATAACAAGTGTTTTTTTTATCTTTAATATGAATATCATATTGTTTTATAAAAATAAAAAAAATGTTAGTGGGTTTTTTTATATTATGTTATTTGGTTGTCTATTGTGTTTTTTAATTGACTTTTTCTATGCATCGTGTTATATATTTTGGTCATTGTGTTTTTCAGTTGATACTCATATTAAATATAAAAGTTACAACAAAGATTACATCGTTGTGTCTTTTTGTTCGTCATTGTGTTTTTATGCTCAACATTTGTCATTCTACTTATCATTGTGTTTTAGTCATTGTTCTCAATATTCACTTTAGTTGAGAAAAATAGTATCATGTTCATTGTGTATTACGTTCAATTCATTGTGTAATATGTAGATTCCATTGTGTTTTACGTTTCAGGTCATTGTGTTATATGTATTTACCATTGTCTTATGTTTCAGGCCATTGTGTTATATATACTCATTATTGTGTTTAACGTTTCAAGTTATTGTGTAATATGTATTCATTATTATGTTTTATATATTAGATATATAATTTGTTGTTATTTTTCATTGTATTTACATATTATTACACAACGTGTTATTAGTATATATAAAAAACACAATGATCAGTTGAAAGACACAATGGAGAAAAAATCACATTGACAAACAGAAAGACATAATGATGAAAAAGACACAATAGTAAGCAAAAAAAAACACGATGATGTAATTTTTTTTTATTTTTATAACAAAATCATACTCATATTAAAGTTAAAAAAACGCTTATTATAGTGAATTTTATTTTGAAAAAAATATCATATGAAAAACTTATAGACGTTTGAAAATGATGGAAGAATTAACATGTGACTTGCATGTGAAGAGAGAAAATGTGTACTATTACTTTTATATCCCTTTTTCTTCGGTCCCTACTTAATACATGCCAATTGATTATGGCTTTTCACAATCCTTATTTTTGTTGACCTTTATAAAATAGCTCAACCATGTTTATAAATTTTAAGTTGTGGCCAATTTTAGAGTTTTTTACAAGCAAATCAGAAAAAAATATATCAATAGGAGAGAATTTCAAATGCATCCCAATAAACTTTTGAAATATAATACATACTCAAATATAGGGAAAAGATCCACTACAATAATAGTTTAATGTACAATAGGTACGCGGATTCCTTTTTTCACGAAATCAATTCATGAAATCACATCCCAACATCTTAGAATCGTCAATACATATCCAATTAACCATTGGTTCACCGAACAAAACAGTTTTGGATCATTAATCGATCAATTTTTTATTTATTTTTTCACGAAAACTGTTTTTGAGCGTTTTAGGTTTTGTCTGAGCGTTTTAAGTTTTTGGTTGAGCGTTTTTTTGAGCGTTTTAGGTTTTGGCTGAGCGTTTTAAGTTTTTGGTTGAGCATTTTTTGAGCGTTTTAGTTTTTGTCTTTGTTTTTTTCCTTTGAGCGTCTCGCGTACCTATCGTATGTTAAGGCATTATTGTACAATATCTCGACCTATACTGTACAATAATGCCTTAACGTACGGTAGGTAAAACGTGCAATATATTGACTTTGATTTACTGTTCCATTAAATTAGATTAATATATAGGTTACCAATTTAACTTGCTGTTGTGTCTAAATTTCCATTAGAGTTCAGGGTTTAGAGTTTAGGTGAATTTCCATTAACCTGACCCGACTCAAGTTTCAATCCTCTCCATCTTCCTGATCGAACTGTTTTCATGGAGCTCAATGGTTACTAGACTCACCAAACCACTCAATTTCCTCTCATTTTCACCTACCAATAGCCGAATTCTCCTTCACCCCCCTTCTGTACAAAAACAAATGCTGGTAAACCCAAACCCAAACCCTAACCCTAGGTCAATTCAAATCAAGGCTTTTTGCAGGGTAATGAAATTGATTATGAATTTGTACATGTGAAGTCTTTAGCAAATGCAAAGGAAGTAGAACGTGTTTGTAATGTGATTGATGAACTGTTTGTGTTGGACTGAAACATGGAATTTGTGTTGCAAGATTCTAGGGTTAACTTGACTCGTGATCTGTTTATTGATGTATTACAGTATGGTGGATGAAGCAAAAAGGTGGCTCTTGGTGGTCGTTTGCCAAAGGCTGCAGATCGGTGGTACTAGTGCTTGGTTGCAGGTTGTTGGTGATGTGGTGGTAGGAGGTGGATAGTGTGGCAAGATATAAAGAAGGAAGGTGGAGGGTGACGAGGTAGGGGATGAAGAAGAAGGGTGGGGGATTGAGGCTAACTATTATACCACCGAAGATGTTTTTTGACAACAAGACGTGCCAGCTCAGCGGACTAATGAAGTTAACCATCCGTTAGTCACAGACCGTTAAAAATAAATCGCCTTTAGTTTGGATCGCCATCAGCCAACCAAATATTAAGTTAGGACTGTTAGAGCATAGTTGAAAACTTGAAATTATTTATAATCAGTTTTCCAAAAATAAAAACATAATTAAATCAAAACTACTAAAGAAATTCACACACATCCCAAAACCTTTTCAAAGTAATCATGCATACGTAAATCAAATTTAAAATATCATGCATGCCCTCTTATAATAAATAACTTCACAGAAAATTAACCTGTTGTCATATTCCAATGCTATGATGTTACCAATTTAATTTGTTGGTTACTTTATTTTAGTCATGCTAAACGTATCCTCCTGTTTGCTTGTCATACCCTCTCTTCCATGGAAAAACCAACTTTCATATTACCTCTTAAAATCATAAAATTACCAAATTAGCATAAAATTAAGGATTTCATATTTCTTTTTTCAAGTCGCGTTTTTTTTATGATTTCGGGTTTAGAGTTTAGGGTTAGGGTTCGGGTTTTAGGGTTTAGGGTTTAGGTTTTCGGGTTTAGGGTTTATTTTGTAAAAGATAAAGAGACAAAATAAGGATATTATAAATATATATACTATTAAAATTAAAGAAAAGATATTATAAATATTTACAAAACTAATACTAAAAAAATAAATTAATAGTAATACTTGATAGTTTTTAATTTGATATATGTAGTGGAAGTTATTAAGTGAAAAAATGTTGTAGGAACTAATATGTATATAAATAATGTTATGAGATAATAGTAATTATTATGAGGTAATAGTAATTAATCTAATAACCTCACCGGGGGGGGGGGGGGGGGGTGTTTGTATATTTTGTACAAATAATGTAAGGGGAGTTACGTTTAGCAGCATCCTTATTTTATTCATGATGCCTATGTGACAATGACATGGGTCTTTCAAATAAAAATATCAATTAAGTGATTAAAAACATTTCTATGACTGTGAGTCAAACTTACCTTAAAGACCGGTACAAAAATAGGTGAGTCAGGATTCGCAATATGGAAGACACCATCACATCCAAAATGGTTGCACAAAGGGACTTGTAGTATTGAAGGTATGCTTTTAAAAGATTCAAGTCCTCATATGCTTTCCCAAGATTCTTCAAATGAGCGTATTTCTCGTCCACTAAAATAAACCATGACAAATAACTTAAAACAACCCAAAAGGCTATATCGAAGCAATTTGGTGATGTTGCTCAAATCAAACAATGGATACACAACAATTTTGATTTTCAATGCTACAAGGATTAATCATCGATTGACCACACTATATATGTTTAGGTTTCTAATCTTCAACATTCAAGCAGATGTCAATGATAGTTTTTGCATTTTACTAGAAGTGGAACAAAAGTTCATTAAGATTGGTCTTCAATTATTGTGAAGACTGCACCTAAAATGTTGACAAATTCCTATCGATCTCAAATTCAAAGATTTAGAGAATCGAACACATAGCTCATATTACATCTCCAATTGCCTAATTATAACATGTAGTTGAGTTAATATAAGTTCGGTATTAAAATAAATGCAACATGAAACTTCAGGGGATGTTTGGTCATTAACGGAAAGTTCTATTAAAAATATTCAAAGAGGGGTTTAGAAATTCATCTTTTTTTTTTTTTTTTTAATGTCAAAATCAAATGTGGATTATGCAGGTGTTCGTGAATTCCGATTGAGTTAGGAATGTAGAAACTAGAGATCTTATATTTACCTCCTTATGAATTTGGAGCTTGGTAAGTATCATCTTCCTAAAAGATAATTTTAGATGTGTTCTGGGTAGCCATGAATGAAATATAGGGTTCATGTTTGTTTGTGGTTGTAGATGATAAACTTTGTGTTTCTTTCATTAAGAACTTCATTGTTGGTATCCAAATATTTAATGCATGTTGAGGGTTTAATGAGTGGAAGTTAGTTTTAATAGAATGACGATATAATCTATAAATTCTTGCTGAAGTGAGAGGAAGTGGTTTTATTGTGGTTAGATTACAATTTGAAGTCAAAGGGTAGAACCTCCATTTTTTATGAATGTGTTTGTAGGTGCAACTTGGGTTTCATGCTTAGTGATCAAGTTTACATATAATATTAGTTTGTATGGCTTAAATATTATTAAAGAAATTGTTATGTCGAGTAGTTGCTTATGTTAAAATGATGGGTTAAGTACAAATGTAGATGATGATGAATTAGAGGCTCTTAGCCTTGCTTTAAAATATGGTGGGTTTTCACATGAATTTGATAGAAATTATTTTATGTTATGTCCTTTTAGTTGTATTGAGTCTAATTGGACTAGTTGGAAAGTGTTAGAATGAAAAGGAAATAAGCTAAAAACTTAAAGCTAGGTTGACCGTACTCATAAGGTGTTTGATATAAATTTGTAGAAATTGAATTAAATTGATAGTTTCTGCTTAGTGAACGTTTACAAGTTGGAATATGAATGTCATTAGCCGATTAAATATGATAATTCATGTATGAGATTCGTCATAATAAACATGTTGTAAGTTATATACCTTTTGTGGAATTTCTGTTGAAATGAGTCGAAGTACGTGATTTCAAATTTAATGTTAACCCTAAAATAATAATAATTTTTATTTTTATTATAAAATAGGAGTACTGGGCTCCATAATCCATATTGACATGAAATTGGCTCTTGAACCTTGTTTTGTTTGAAAGATTTAATTACGTTAGTATGACATTACCCTTAATGGATACTTCATCTTCTTTACAACATTCCACCTGCAATCCGTAGCCAAAGTTGAAAACCAAGTCAAAGATCCCCCCCCGGGTAAAAAATGCTCAATTTAATACAATGTAGCCCCGTTATGAGCTTCGTGGAAATTTACAATAGCTCTTGAATTAGAGCAAGCGTAGTGATCTTTAACAAGGAATGACCAGCCACATCAACATATTTAGCACCACTGCGTTCAGTCTAGTGAAAGAAGATGTTCACCCAACCAAATTAACGGTCGTGTTGGAATTATTGCTAAATTTATTGTTGTAATTTAATTTTGTGAACGGTGGTTCTAGAGGTCGCATTGTCAAATCAAAGTATTTGTTTCATAATCGGGTTAGATGGTCCAGATTTTTTTATACATTATTTTGATTGTGGTTCTTTCATTGCTGAAATTTTGTTCTTGTAACTATCAATTAAATTCGTTTTGTAATCAAATTATATATGCCCCCAAGTTGTTTTCCGTTATGTAATTGTAAAATAAGAAAACAAAACCAAAAAAACAAACGGATGGTTCTTGAAGGTCTATAATGAGATTAATTATTATTGAAAAAGAATTTATTTCTGTAGGTGAAGAACATGTGGATGAATGAAAAGGACGGGGCATCTTTGTAATTCTTATACATTCCTTTAAAAAATTTAGTATTCCTGGGATGGAATGTTTTCCTTTTTCTTTAAAACAATTATAACTAAATTACGTGATCCTCATACATCATCCTCACATGTCTATACGGCTTGTATAGGCCTATACGGTTGTACAGGGTATGAATGACTGACAAGGGGACAAAAAAAAAACAACTTTTCGCAGCATATACGACCGTATAGACCTATACGAGCCGTAAAGACATTAAATGGCTTGTATTGCTCCCTAACAAACCATAAAACCCATACGGTCGTATAAGGCTATAAGACCGTATAGAAAACATCTGCATAAAATTCAGATTGCATTTTGACCACTATTAATCGCTTCCGAGAAACGACTATACGAGTCTATACGAACTGTATAGTGAAATACGACTTGTGTAGACAGATTTTCAGTGGTGCTATACAACACATGAAATGGTCGAAAAGAAAAACGTTTAAAATTGCTAAAAAATTATGATGCAAGTCGGATAATATATAAAAAAAAATTCAAAAAAATGTATGTATGGCCGTATAGGCCTATACGACCTGTATAGGGCTATACGAGGTACTATAAACGATGGCCGACAACATCAGATACAAACTGTCACGATTCAAGTACTATATGACCGTATAGGAAAAAAATAGTGTGTGAGAATCATATATGGTGTGGGAGGATAGCCCTTATTTATCACCTCTCCGTTTTTTTGGAAACCATTAATTAATAACTTATTTATCACATTTATATTTTTTAAAATGACGATTGTATTTAGGTTATCACGTTCTTTAAATTTGGAGAGTTACGTTGCCTCACTCTTACCAGATTATGTTGTATTAACCGGGCTCATGCTGGCTTTCATAGTTTGGTTTGGGCGTTCCCTTGAAAAATCGTACCACCGGTTGACACTTGACAGTCGTTGTGTCACCAAAAGTAGATTCTAAGACGTAACACGTACATAACGATCTTTACACATAGAGACAAAATAATAACCAACAACTTATAAAAGTGTTTTGGTAAATCTATTGCTACGTATAGCATCTCCTGATAAACCGACACCAATAACCGCCGTGGCTTTTCCGTTCTCTCCACTTCCCAGTCCTTGTCACCGTTTCATACCATATATAATAGATAGAATTTGGAATTATTTTTCCTTTCTTTCGATATTGATTATTCTATTATATTATTTTGTATTATGATTTAGGAATTACAAACTCTAATCTTAATTTACTAGGTTTTTTCACATACAAATCTGTACTTTGTGTTTACTTTCGTTGATTGATTCTTCGAATTCAAAGTTGATTGATTGTTCTTCTAACCATTAATTTAAAAGTGAGTTAAATCAATTGGAAACACAGAAATTGATTGAAAAGGTTAAATAGATTATCAGATTTCCAGATTATCAAAGACAAAAATGAATATTTTGACATAATATTAAAAACAAAACAATTCCAGTTAGAACAAAATAATGCTTCATATCAGTCTAGTATAATAAGTTATGAACATACAAAGAACAATTGCTTCATACCTGCCTCTGGTATAAACAGTTATGCATATTGCATACACAATACTAAGAACAGTTGCTTCATATCCGTCTCCGTTATTAACATTAGAAGTGGGTGGAAAAGTGGAACGTTAGTGTTATATTTTCCAACTTGATATACATCATATAGATTAATGCTTACTTATTAAAAAAGATAAAAAAACAAAAAACAAAAATAGAATACAAAACCATACTGAACAGTAGTTGTATATGAACTTTATTTCTCATTAATAAAACCAATTTAGCCAAACAGTTTGTGTTTCGATTTACCCATGAGCAAGCAACTCGGGCTCAAACCACCCCCTCCTCTCCCGGAGTTTAAAATGGTGCCATATTTTCCAAGTTAATAAAATTACATGTTCCTCAATTAAATGTGTTCAACGTTTCGCTAAATATATTAACCAAGCAGAACCTGCTAGTATTTTTTGATTTCAGATCTATCTAAATTCCACCAAACACAATTTTTGAATAAGTGTTTTTCAATTTCAATCATATTCATTATCTCCTAAGAATAAGAATAAGGTAAAAGTAAACAAATAACTAAAATTTGATTGCAACCAAAACTTATATTCAAATCAACAGATAAATAGAAAGTTTATAAAGATACATATTAAACTATAGTGTTAGTCCAAACAAGATATTGTTTTTTTAAAAAAAAGTATACAATAGATTATAAATAACTGAATTTAGATAAAATTACCTCCTTTTGATTCTCAAACTCTTCTTCTCCTCTCTCCAACTTCGTGATATATTTCTGCCCTCTTTTTATCAATAACGTCCCCTATAAATAGTGTGTTGGAATTTGATTGTTTGGTAGTTGAGACTTGAAGACTTGAAGCGTACATGGCCAAGTTTATTTTGTTATCATTATTATAATAACTAGTAGTTTATTCGCGCGATGCTGCGGTGATGACAATATATTTAAACAAATTTTTAATAGTTACAACTTTTTAAACATATGGCACAATACGGTTTTCTCAAAAAATGAATGTTGTTTTTTGTACTTTATAATTACTATACGAATCATAATAACAAGTTTTATATGATCGAAACTCATTTTGCTGAGCATTTTTACCTGAACCAAATCTATTATGGTAGTCACGATTATTTGGGAAGTTTTTTGAAACTTTCAAGCACAATCAAAGATTTAATGTTCACCCATAGGTAAAATTGATATTCCCTTTAAATGACACAAATTCGTTTCACATATAATTATGAAGCAAACCAAAAGCTATTTTTAAAGATATATGCTTATAACATGTTTTAACCAGAATCATAGTTGACAATTTATTTTTAATGTCCCAAACTCATTTTACTTATTATCCATCTTAATCTGAACAAAACTTTAATTTTTTTTATAACGACCTAAATCCATCTGGCTTACATCCCATTATAACTCGAACGCATTTTAACATATTAAAGTCCTCGATCGTTAATCCAAAAAAAAATATTAAAAAATGATGGAAACTCATTTTGCTGGGCATTTTGACCTGAACCAATTCTACTATGTTAGTCACGGTTATTTGGGAGTCTTTTGAAACCTTCATAAACGACCAATGATTTAATGTTTACCCAAAGCCGAAATTGATATTTTTTTAAATGACATGGATTCATTTTGCATATAATCGTTTTGACGCAAACCAAAACCATTTTTTAAGATGACTCAAACTCATTATGCTTATAACATTTTTTAACCATAACCAAAATTGACAACTTTTTTTTCTTAAATGACTCAAACTCATTTTACCTATTGCCTGTTTTGACATAAACTTTTTGGCTTATACTGACATAAAATTTTTGACATAAACATGTTAGGGTTTGAGTTTTGATGACAACCGTTTGCTGACAGATTCGTTTTCGTTTATTGATTGGTTTGTAACTAGATGTTAAACGACTCTTATTGATCGATTCTTGATTCTAGGATATATTATTCGGAGTCAAGTTTCTAGAAAGGTAAATTTTATAATTTTTGGACAAGTTTTGAATTGTTTTTATGATTTTACAAAAATGGGTGTCAAAGCTGATACGGGGAGTCATATTCTGGTCTGTCTTACCAACATCATAACTCTTTCATGGAAAGTTAAAATGGGTTGGTTCTAGTTCTGGAACTTATAGTTATGAGTATTGAAGACAACCCAATTGTACTTGTACAATTTGGATAAATTAGATTCGAGAACAATGAAAAAACATTTTGTTGCGCAAGCTGCTGAACTGTCGGTACCTATCTGCAATGATTGAATTATTGTTCATTTTCTATGCATGATAAAATATAATAAAAATTGTTTTAGAAACCTAATTCCTATATGCTACTGTGGTAAATTTTGTATAATTTATCCTTAAGTTTTACTTAGTTAATAAAATCAGTTTGTACATGCTATAATCTGTCTCGTGAACTGAATGATCATAAGTTGAGTTGTATGATAAATATTTGGTGTATTTGCCGTGATATGATGTGTGGATACATGTTAAGACTTTTGTAACATTTGAAATTACTTATTATGACCAACGAGTCATCGGGTCAAATTTTTGTGAGTCCATACTTGGGTTTTAGAGTCATGTGTTGTTGAACACATTCTCATAACTTGAACACTTTTACTAGGTAACGGTTAGCGAGTCAAGTGCATCCTTTTGGTTTTGAGAAAAGTATGTTACACGCGACACCATGTGAGTTCTTGCTTTTTCCAATTTGTTTTCTGGAGAGAAAACACAAAACTATTTTCGTATCCTTGTTTTCTAGAAAGAAAACACCAAACATTTTCCTTGCTCTCTAGATTTAAAACACTAAACTATTTTGTATACATGTTTTCCAAATTGAAAACACTAAACTATTTTAGTATACTTGTTTTCTGGATTGAAAACACAAAACATTTGCCTATACATGTTTTCTGGATTGAAAACACGGACATACTTACGTACTGGTTTTCTGGAGGAAAACGCAGCAACTTATTTTGGATTTATGTAATTTATTATATATCACAAGTGTATACTAGATGCCCTCATACCACTTAAAGTCCTTACATACCTTGAACCGTTAGGATGGGATCGCGGGGAAATTTAAGTAGTACTACTAGGTTTGACAAACCCAACCTGCTAAAACTCGGCTGGAGGTCGGACGGGTGTAAATTGTCCTAACATACTTGCGCCAGTGTTTTGTGATATACTTGGTAAGAAGGCATACAGACAGTCAGCTTCGATTCAAACGTCTAGTGGCTTGTAAATGGGTTGGCTACCCTGGTATATTTGAAAAATGCTAAATCTACTTACACATATACTACTTATGCTACGTATACTACATATACTATTTATACTACTTTTTACTACAACTTTTGAACTCACCAACCTCGTGTTGACCCTTGAGTATTTATACTTGCCCAGGTTGCTAGATGTGCTAAGGAGCGGGTTTGCATTGCTTATGTTTGGAGTCATAATTGTTGCATGGACTTTTATTTCACATTGTTTACATTTGATGGGTTGTGCATGTTTGAGCACATGGTTTATTGTTTTACTTTAACGCTTCCGCAAAACTTTTGGAACTGTTTGTTTGTTTTTGTTTTACCAATTAGTTGGATTAAACATAAATGGTGTTTTATATAGTTTAAATGATTGTTTGGTATAACGAATGAGCTGGATCCTGGTATGTCACGTGCTTCACGATAGAACTTCGTTAGTCGAAATATGAGGGTGTGACCGACTGGTATCAGAGCCATTGGTTATAGTGAACTCGGTTTGTTTTTGAAAAACCGGTCAATGACCTTTTCAAAGCTCATCAACAGTTTTTCAAACGTGTCAACCCATCAGTACATTTTTTTTTTCATGCATTGCATTACATCCTTACATTTCATTCACATACACAATGTCACTAGTATGCCCACATTTCCCATTTCACCATCCCTAGATGATAAGATATATTTTTGCATGTTTTCTCTTGTCTTGCTTCCCGTCCCGTTATGTATTTTGATGCCACCATTAGTTCGGAAAAGGCCCAATCTAACACCAGTGAAAGGTGATGAGGCATGTGAGGAGTCAACACACATCAGTTTCCCAGGTGACACCAAGGAGTGCCAGTAATTAATGGACTTAATTAGGAACCGGAGTCATCGAAAACTAGTTTCCCCCCTCCTCTACTTTTAGCATTATCTCATTAACGTTAATTACTTCTGTTATTAAAGGCATAATGGAAAAGACATAACACCCCAATGTAAGATAAATTGACGAGTATGGTCTGGAACGTAATCGTGAATCTATTTGGTGTGAGATGGGATTCTGTTGTGTAAACACTTTTCTAAAACAAACTCTGAAAACTCTAAACTCGATTATTTAAAGTTACTGACGACTACGAGCCCTATATTATCATCGTTGATTTTTTATATATCCTAATTAATTATACAAGTATTTCCATGAATTTGTGAACCTCATCAAAACTTTGTTAAGAAAACCCTTTTGATTGAAAACTTTTTCAAAATCTCATGGTCGGACCTTCAGCTTTGTCTTGTGCACGGAAATTGAAGAACGCCTCGTAAACTGACACCCTACTCCTTATGCTCTGACTATGTATTCCCTTTTGACTCTACTACTCTGACCTATGTTCAACCCTCAGCCTTATCTGTTTTATGCTCTATCATAACAAACTCTAACTTCAGATTTTCTACAAGATAATCCTATTGTCTTAACTCCTGAAACTCCATGCTGATTGACCTTATCGTATGGACACCATTTCCGAATAATAGATCACCCTCCTGCAACGACGTTATATGTGATGAACACATAAGCACTCTTTCACTTTGTTTTTCCATTTTTCTTTCTCGTGGTACGGAATCTTGATTTGAAACTTCTTTCATATAAGAAATTGTCTCTACACTTGAAGTATCTTATATCGCACATATGATGAATAAATCCATCATGCAACCAACCGGAAAGAACAACCTCTGCTAGCCGGCGTAAGGCTCCCCATTTTCAAAACCCACCTTTGCGAAACCAACCAAAACCGTTAATTCTAAAATTCACAAAGTGCAAGCATCTAATTGGCAATGCGATTATTCTTACGGATATGACCCTAGACAAGGCATCTAAGCTCAATCCTTCGGGCAAAAGTTGAGAAAAGAATTCGGATTATTATGTTCCTCCTTCAGTTATATTTCACACTGGCAAGGTAATGATTGGTGATACGAGCCACTTGCAATGTTCTATTAGTGTGGTGGGTTAGCTGCGGTACACCCTATATATAAGCACTAACAATATGTTGACGGTGGAGACTAGAGCCAGATCATTTCCCGATCTTAGACGCTTAAGCATATTCACTTCCACTTTGACCTTGTAGAACCGGTATTTGCACCAAAGACCATGAATCTCAAATTTCATAAAGCATCACAAAAATCATTCAGGAAAGACATTTCTCAAATTTTTATACTACCATGCGCTTTGACACTTTTATTATCGATAAACTATCGTCACGGTCTCAAACTATCATAATCAAAATTTTGGGACGAAATTTCTTTTAACAATGGGATGATGTGACAACCGAGAATTTTTTTTTATTTTTTTTAAACATTGGCAACTCTACCCAAACATTAGAGACACTAATCTATAGACGGGATGTCTACTTGCTTTATTTTGATTATACATATAGATGGGATGTCTAGTTGGTTCATTTTGATCACACGTTTAGACTGTGAGTCTACTTATTTACTTAGCGGCATCTATCAATTTTCGGGACGAAAATTCTTTCAACAAGGGGATAATGTGAAACCCAACACTTTCACATTAACACCGTTAACACGAACTTCGTTATCTTACACGTCATGCATAACATTTACACGAGTCATTAACGAGTCACAAACATGAGTCTGTTAGTAAGCGTTGGTGATTAATGTCGAATGAAATATAAATACATGATTTTGATATAATTGTTATGTGCTAGATAATTTTATGTGTTACACGATTTATTACATTATGCTCGCTTAACTTGTTATTATTTATGATATAGTACCTCAAGCATATGTTTATAATATTATCTGTGTGAACTTGCTTGCTAAATGATTATGTGTTTAGTTTATAGCGTGTTTCATGAAAATGCGCTCGATTGCACGTGATTTGTACGTTTTCGGATTTTATAAAATAGTTATAGCAAATATATCAATGAGACTTTACTTTCACTAACTTGGGTTAACATTTTAGTCATAATGGTTTGTTAGAATTCGGTTTGGTGTTAAAAGGTTCGTTTTAAGCCGAAACTCATTCAAAAAGGGTAATTGTTGTAAATATGATTAATATTTTATTAAAATAACATATTACCCAAACCCAATTCCCCAACCCTGAATCGTAACTAGTCTCTCAGATCCCATATGGCTGATCATCACACAATCATCATCCATTAAATCTTAATCTTGCAATTCGAGATGTCTTTGAGTGATTCACATGATTCCTAATGTTAATTGGTAAGTTTTATGTATCAATTTTTATGTTTTGATGAGTAATTGTGAAACCCTTGATGTTCAATCTCTGTAACTTTGATGATTATAATGTTAATTGATGATTTAGAACCTTAGGGATGACATAAACATGTTAGGGTTTGAGTTTTGATGACAACAGTTTGCTGACAAATTCGTTCTCGTTTATTGATTTGTTTGTAACTTGATATTAAACGATTCTTATTGATCGATTCTTTATTCTAGGATATATTATTCGGAGTCTAGTTTCTAGAAAGGTAAATTTTATAATTTTTGGACAAGTTTTGAATTGTTTTTATGATTTTACAAAAATGTGTGTCAAAGCTGATACGGGGAGTCATATTCTGGTCTGTCTTCCCAACATCATAACTCTTTCTTGGAAAGGTAAAATGGGTTGGTTCCAGTTCTGGAACTTATAGTTATGAGTCTAGAAGACAACTCAATTTGACTTGTACAATTTGGATAAATGAGTTGAGAGAACCATGATACATCATTTTGTTGCGCAAGCTGCTGAACCGTCGGTACCTATCTGCAATGATTGAATTATTGTTCATTTTTTATGCATGATAAAATATAAAAAAAAATTGTTTTAGAAACCAAATTCCTTTATGCTACTGTGGTAACTTTTATATAATTTATCCTTAAGTTTTACTTAGTTAATAAAATCAGTTTGTACATGCCATAATCTGTCTCGTGAACTGAATGATCATAAGTTGAGTTGTATGATAAATATTTGGTGTATTTGCCGTGACATGATGTGTGGATACATGTTAAGACTTTTGTAACATTTGAAATTACTTATTATCACCAACGAGTCATCGGGTAAAGTTTTTGTGAGTCCATACTTGGGTTTTAGAGTCATGTGTTGTTGAACACATTCTAATAACTTGAACACTTTTACTAGGTAACGGTTAGCGAGTCAAGTGCATCCTTTTGGTTTTGAGAAAAGTATGTTACACGCGACACCAGGTGAGTTCATGCTTTTTCCAATTTGTTTTCTAGAGAGAAAACACAAAACTATTTTCGTATACTTGTTTTCTAGAAAGAAAACACCAAACATTTTCCTTGCTTTCTAGATTTAAAACACTAAACTATTTTTGTATACATGTTTTCCGAATTGAAAACACTAAAATATTTTAGTATACTTATTTTCTGGATTGAAAACACAAAACATTTGCCTATACATGTTTTCTGGATTGAAAACACAGACATACTTACGTACTGGTTTTCTGGAGGATAACGCAACAACTTATTTTGGATTTATGTAATTTCTTATATATCACAAGTGTATACTATACCTTGAACCGTTAGGATGGGATCGCGGGAAAATTTAAGTAGTACTACTGGGTTGGACAAACCCCACCTGCTAAAACTCAGCTGGAGGTCGGACGGGTGTAAAATGTCCTAACATACTTTCGCCAGTATTTTGTGATATACCTGGTAAGAAGGCATACATACAGTCAGCTTCGATTCAAACGTCTAGTGGCTTGTAAGTAGGTTAGCTACCCTGGTATATTTGAAAAATGCTAAATCTACTTACACATATACTACTTATGCTACGTATACTACATATACTATTTATACTACTTTTTACTATAACTTTTGAACTCACCAACCTCGTGTTGACCCTTGAGTATTTACACTTGCCAAGGTTGCTAGATGTGCTAAGGAGCGGGTTTGCATTGCTTATGTTTGGAGTCATAATTGTTGCATGGACTTTTATTTCACATTGTTTAAATTTGATGGGTTGTGCATGTTTGAGCACATGGTTTATTGTTTTACTTTAACGCTTCCGCAAAACTTTTGGAACTGTTGGTTTGTTTTTGTTTTACCAATTAGTTGGATTAAACATAAATGGTGTTTTATATAGTTTAAATGATTGTTTTGTATAACGAATGAGCTGGATCCTGGTATGTCACGCGCCTCACAGTAAAACTTCGTTAGTCGAAATTTGAGGGTGTGACTTCGTCATCCACGGCGTTTCTTGCGGCGGCATCTATCGAAGACGCAACAGTCTCCCTGCCACTTCCTTGTGCGCCTTTACCATTGCACTTAGGAAGGCGCACAATGTTAGACCGTTTACCTGAAAAATGTAAATAAAACATTAAACGAGCAAATAAAGTAAGCGTTTATCAACAAGAAATATTTAGAAGCTTACCCTCCTGTGGGTTAACGAAACTGGGAAGTGGGGGCGGTCGCGGAGGCAATGACTGCCCCATAGGAAGAGGAAACACAAAGTTAAGGGCAGTCCGCACAAGGATTGGCTCCTCACGATGACCTAACTCCCTCCGCCGCAACAGTTTGGCGCCCTTTGGCGCGGGTTGCAGGAGGAGCATGGGATCCTCCACCTCTGAAAAAAAGGAACAATGTCAGATTACCAAAGCAACCAAGCAGGAATACAAAGCAAACAAATAAAATGCTAACCTTGACCGCCGTTATGGATGGCTGGTACCTTCGTCGTATCCTCCCATTTATGACTCATGCCGAATAGCACCAACGCGCGCTCCGAGTAATGACGGAGAGGGGAAAGGCTGACCTGTAAAGTGGTGAACCACTCCGTCCCAGAATAGGGGACCAATTTAGGCTTAGCAAGCTCTTTCGCATCCGTAAAATACATAGCATGCGGAACCACATGCGCAGAAACGTAGAAGAAAAGGCTCTTCCACTCGTGCAAACTCTGCGGTGGTTCCAACTCGATGGCCTTGGCGCCAGGACGGGTGAATAAGTTGTACCACCCCTGGGAGAAACGCCACCGGTAAAAGGCCGATAACTTGTCATCCGTAGGCGTAATGTCGAGGCAATGACAAGTATACTCGAAATGGTGAAGGCGAGCCATTCCGAGTGGATGAATCTGGCTGAGGAGCAGCCCAAATTCATCCAACACACCCAGAAGAAATCGGGTGGTGGGAAAACGAAAGTTGCCCAAAAGAAAATAATCCTTATACACGACAATCTTGCCGGCAGGAGCTTGTCGAGCCGTCTGACCCAAACGGGGCAATTCAGGCTCGAACTCAGGTCCAAGGTCATACACCTTGACCATATTGTTGAAATCCTCGGGAGCCATACGACAACCGACGAACTCCATTGTGTTACTCTTCTTTGTCTTGGAAGATTGAGAGGATTCAGCCATAAAAAGAAGCAAAGGATTCGAGAAAGAAAGGGTGGAAAATATGCAGACTTGGATGAGAAATGAAATCCCCTCCTTTTATACTAATTGCAATTAATGAAGGGAAGGGGTGTGATATAGATCTATTTATACATCTCGAATCTCTTGTAAAGTTATGTTTATTTAATGTTTTGAGTACGGTTTTGTTCATGTTTCGTTCATCTTTTATTAATTTAGGTTTTGAGTCAGCTTTATTTGATGTTTATCATGTTTTAAATCTTTTGGTGTCTTGCATGTTAAGCTTTAATTCTTTCTATCATTTCATGTGAAATTTAAGTTCGTTTTTGCTCATCATTGGTTACATGATTACTTCACTTAGTGTTTGATTTGATTTCTCTATAGATGGTGGCTTGAGAGTCAAGGAATAGAAGGCCTAAAAGTTTCTTATCGTTGCTTGGAGTTCAAGGAAGAGATCTAGCATGATTTAATAATAAAATAACATGAAAATTCGTAGCCCCTCCTGGTACACGCCGCGCTGCGCGACGGGGGAGGCCAAACCCGGTCGCGCGGCGCCTTGGGATCCTGATCAGTTATTTTTCGCAAGTTAAGGCCCAGAACACGTTATATAAAGATATTTTTAAACCTAGACGAATACACAACTTTGGGCAGCCGTTTTTGAGAGAAATACCAAGGTTTTGAAGGTGTTTTGAAGCTAGGAATCAAAGAGGATCAAGAAGGCTTTCAAGGAGGTGTTCAAGGATCAATTACCAAGGGTTTTATCGCTCTAACTTTGATTCCTTGTTCATTGTTTTTATCATGTCTTTCCTCTTTGTTTTTAATACTTGTTTAGGATTGTTTTTAATAATTATTCTAGGCTAGACTTCATGTCTACCTAGGTTTGATGAACATGTTTGATGCTTGATTCTTGCTTTGGACGATTGTTTTGATTATGGTTTCGTTATATTAATAGTAAAGACTTGATTTTGCTTTCATGATGCATATGAGTATTTATTATCTTGATTGATTGTTAACTATTGCTTCACATATATCTTTTATCTCTTGATTGTGTTCTTTAGATTTAGGGTTTATGTTTAATCAATACTTGGTGTTTTGATTATTGTGATTTACTAGGCCTATTAGATCATAGAAGCTTGTTGATCATTGATTAGGATTTTGAATGTTTTGCTGAACTCCAATAGCCGTGAGGTGAGGAGTTGTTCAGGTGTCATGGTCAATCGCATTCTAGGTTAGATTAGTGATAGTATTCTTTCTTGGTTATTGTGTTGATCCTTGTTCATGATGTCGTGTTTAGTTTATCAAGTTATCTAGGGTTTAGTGTTTCGTGAGATTACTTGCTTTAGATACTATTAATTAACCCTATTTGATGACTGTGAGGAAATCAATCCTACTGATTGCTTAATAATCTAATATTCTTTGTTTAGGATTTTACTTGATGCGATCGAGGGTCCTTTAGGGTTTGTTAGATGAATATATTTAGAAATCAGTTTCCATATCATGTTGGTTATCCATTGCTTGATGATTGTTGATGCATGGGATTCTTACCTAGGTAGATTTCTTCTCTTATTGGTTTCGATCTTGTGATTTATTGCTTGTTTCTAGTTTACTTGTTCATTTACTTTCTTAATTTAATATTAGTATAAAAACCCCCTTAAAACATTAATAATAAATAGTCATGTCGTAAGTCGAGTTTAATTAGTTAATTAACGTAATTTATAGAGTTCTACGGGTTCGATATTCCGGACTTAGTTAGCATTAGTACAATTGATCGTTTCACTTGCCAGTGTTTTGTGTATTTGAGTCTCAGGTCTAGTTTTGATTACTTGTTTAATTTAGTTAATATTTAATTGACTGTTTTTAGCACATCAAGTTTTTGGCGCCGTTGCCGGTGACTTTTAACGATTGTGTTATTAGCTCTGATTGGACTTACTTGCTATATACGTAATATTGTGTTTTTGCTTTTGATTTTTCAGGGTTTTAGTTAATTAGATTTTTACGTGTTTATTTTTTTGCTTTGAGTCGTAGGTGCCTAATTGTCCGTGTCTTTGCTTGTTTAGATTCTTGTAATTATGTGTGAAATTTGTTATGGACCTCCCTTTACCATTAAATGTCCATACTAAAGTAACCTTAATTGTGATATGTGTGGTGATCCTCATTTACACTATGATTGTCCATACAAGGGTTCTCGCTTTATTTGTTATAGATGCGCTGGTTGTCATATGACTCGTGCATGTCCATATAATCGTACTAACCCTTGTGTGCAACAACAGTCTTATATTTTGCAGGGGTCCTCATCATATTATAATGAACCAGATCAGGGACATCAATACAAACATGGGCAAGATTATGATCAACATATGGAGAGCAACCCCAACAGGGGTGACTAGGCGTATTTGAATAAGATCGAGGAATTGTTGACTCAACCATTTGAGAAAGATGCCCAATACCAACAAACATTAGCTGAACATGATGTTATACTAAGAAATCAAATATCTGTTTTTGCAGATCTCCAAGATGCAGTTAAAGAAATCTCCAGAAAACTGACAGAGCCAATCATGGAATACGTAGATGAAGAAGAGGAGCTCATCCCGGATACGGAAACATGAGTGGCTAATGAAGTCCTACCTCAGGTTTCACAGGTATGTGTTGCTAATTGTACTGAGTTTTGTAGTGACTTAGATGATGATTGTGACGAGGAGGAGTGGGCTGCATATCTGAGATCAATTATGGTGAAACCTGTGTTTGAGGAAGAGATAGAATTGAGAGAGTCACTCGAGCTAATGTTTGGTGTTGAGGATATGGTTAAGGTTGATAATGAGCTTAACGAGGATGATGAATTTTTGAATCTGGAGTTGGATGGATTGTCGGATTATGACGGGGGAAACACATTAAACGTTAATGAGGATGTTGCGTTTTTCGAGGCCCTACTTGTAGAGGACAGTGTAGATGAGGATGTGGTGTTAGAGGAATAACACTATTGCCGGCCCATGGACTGTGTTTTGAATGCTTACCGGGAATTAAAACCATGAAAGAAGGGCGAGGATGATAGGTTACCTGAAAACCGAAGTTGTGTATACTTTAGAAGATGGTCTACGAGAGTGAAAAAGCCATTAAAAGTCAAACACAACCAGTCTTCTCGATACTTACAACGCATTTGGCTCTTGCCAGGTAAGTTTAAATATAGGTGGCCCGACCAGTTACTGATTTTTAATTCTAAGTTAATATTTTGCAGTTCCATCATTGATATATTACTGTTTGATAAATTCCGGGTGGAACTAAACGGGTTAGATAGGGTCCAGATTAAGGAGAAACCTCCTGATTAAGTTCAAGTATGGGGAGGTTTCGCAGAGTTTGTATAATTTATTGAGTCACTAACGTCGTTTTTGTACTTCGTCTTTGTTTTTGTGTTTTAAGTTTTGCTAGTTTGAAGAAAGATTGAGCTAGAGACGATCCCCAAAGAAGAGTATAATGAAAAAGACAAGTGTGGGGATGGAGTTGCAGTGGAGGCGTATACTTTATATTTATTTGCTCCTGGTTATTCATGTTTTATATATTTGTGGGTTGGTGAAGTACTTTAAATGTCTTAATATCTGTCAATTCGATAAGATATATTTTTAGATATTGTTTTTTGAAATTTTTTCCGCGTACGTTCGTGTGTGAGAGAAGAAGTTACCATTTTCTGAGCACGTTCGTAGTTGGAGGGCATTAATGAAAGAAGATTTTAGCATCATGTTTCATGCGCATATTACCAGCTAAGTCTTTTTCATTATCTAGCTTATTAACTTTTTGTTTTGCTTTTCTTTTTAGTTTTTGTAGTCCGACTTTATTTTTATTTTATTTTTGTTTTAAGTCGTCTTTATCCTTGCATTGAGGACAATGCAAAATTTAGGTGTGGGGAAATGATATTTGAGTCATAATTTAATTCTAACTAAAAAGAATTATAAAAAAAATTCAAAAATGTTTTAAAAATGTTCATTGAATCTAGTTTTTTTACGTTAAAGTGGGAAATGATGATATTTATCGGAAATCGATTTTTCAAACTACTAATAATATGAGATAAATAAAAGAAAACACACTTAACTTGGGATGTGTCGGTAGGCTCAGCCTTGAAAATGAAAGGGCAATTTGATAAAATAGTTAAAACGGAAATCTTTTGTGGGTAAATTAGCGTTTTGTTCATGGAAGATAAGTAATGAAAGGTCGGGCCATACTCAAGCCTCAATTATTGGTATGAAAAAGTGGAAATATTATGAGTTTTAAAATCTGAATACGTTATCATATGATGCTTGGGTAGGTTTAACGTTAGAGTATGTCATGTAGCCTGTGATATAAATCTTAAACTGCTAGTTTTAGTGTTTTACACCTCATTGGCGTATGGTTTTATAACATTAAATCTTGTATTGATGGGATGCTTTGGGTCCGGAGACCATGGGTCTGTATGCAATATATTCATCTGGGTATTCACAATTCCTAAGTGGGATTGTGGATATTTAAAATAAAGCTAAAAAAGAGCAAATCCTTATAAGTCTTTAAACCATGATCACAATAGTACAAAAGTACAAATACACTACAGGCTTGATCATCCACCCTGTTAGCCATGTGGGGTCCCCTTGCTCGCGTCTCATTACCATTAAGAAACGGACCACAAGGGACACGCTACATGTAAGCCCTACAGATGAAATTTTGCATGCTCACCTATGGTGATGGTTTCGGGGTATTGATTGATAACGGGGGTATGTCATGTTGTGGGGAACACTAGCTATTAATTAATTAAACCTTAATCGTATCTAATGGCTTCTTGGTAGACTTTGATGCTTAAGCTTAGGTGGATAAACAATACCCTTGATTGTCCTAACTATTCATGAAAAAAATAGAGCAACAAAAGTTTTAATTCTGCTAATTTTGAGGTTTAAGTCAATTTGGGGTGGTATGGTCTGGTAAAAGCTGAAAATAAGCGGGTCGTAATTGTGTAAACCACAAAGTAATATTATTGTCGGATCTTATTTGTCACGGTAAAGACTAAGGCATGGGTTTAAGTGGACAATAATATCGGTGATCGCGGTTTTTGTGTTCTTCTAAGCTTTAAAAATTAACCTATAAGTTTTTAATACTGTATTTTCCGATTCTGATCCAACTGCATTAGACTTTTTCAGGGACGAAAAAAAAGTAAGTGTGGGGATATTTGATATACATCTATTTATACATCTTGAATCCCTTATAAAGTTATGTTTATTTAATGTTTTGAGTTCGGTTTAGTTCATGTTTTGTTCATCTTTTATTAATTTAGGTTTTGAGTCAGGTTTATTTGATGTTTATCATGTTTTAAATCTTTTGGTGTCTTGCATGTTAAGCTTTAATTCTTTCTATCATTTCATGTGAATTTTAAGTTCATTTTTGCTCATCCTTGGTTACATGATTACTTCACTTAGTGTTTGATTTGTTTTCTCTATAGATGGTGGCTTGAGAGTCAAGGAAAAGAAGACCTAGAAGTTTCCTATCGTTGCTTGGAGTTCAAGGAAGAGATCTAGCATGATTTAATAATAAAATAACATGAAAATTCGTAGCCCATCGTGGTACACGCCGCGGGGCGCGACGGGGGAGGCCAAGCTCGGTCGCGCGGCGCCTAGGGATCCTGATCAGTTATTTTTCGCAAGTTAAGGCCTAGATCGCGTTATATAAAGATATTTTTAAACCTAGACGAATACACAACTTTGGGCAGCCATTTTTGAGAGAAAAAGCAAGGTTTTGAAGGTGTTTTGAAGCTAGGAATCAAAGAGGATCAAGAAGGCTTTCAAGGAGGTGTTCAAGGATCAATTACCAAGGGTTTTATCGCTCTAACTTTGATTCCTTGTTCATTGTTTTTATCATGTCTTTCCTCTTTGTTTTTAATACTTGTTTGGGATTGTTTTTAATAATTATTCTAGGCTAGACTTCTTGTCTACCTAGGTTTGATGAACATGTTTGATGCTTGATTCTTGCTTTGGACGATTGTTTTGATTATGGTTTCGTTATATTAATAGTAAAGACTTGATTTGGCTTTCATGATGCATATGAGTATTTATTATCTTGATTGATTATTAACTATTTTTTTACATATATCTTTTATCTCTTGATTGTGTTCTTTAGATTTAGGGTTTATGTTTAATCATTACTTGGTGTTTTGATTATTGTGATTTACTAGGCCTATTAGATCATAGAAGCTTGATGATCATTGATTAGGATTTTGAATGTTTTGCTGAACTCCAGTAGCTGTGAGGTGAGGAGTTGTTCATGTGTCTTGGTGAATCGCATTCTAGGTTAGATTAGTGACAGTATTCTTGCTTGGTTATTGTGTTGATCCTTGTTCATGATGTCGTGTTTAGTTTATCAAGTTATCTAGGGTTTAGTGTTTCGTGAGATTACTTGCTTTAGATACTATTAATTAACCCTATTTAATGATTGTGAGAAAATCAATCCAACTGATTGCTTAATAATCTAATATTCATTCTTTAGGATTTTACTTGATGCGATCGAGGGTCCTCTAGGGTTTGTTAGATGAATATATTTAGAAATCAGTTTCCATATCATGTTGTTTGTCCATTGCTTGATGATTGTTGATGCATGAGATTCTTACCTAGGTAGATTTCTTCTCTTATTGGTTTCGATCTTGTGATTTATTGCTTGTTTCTAGTTTATTGTTCATTTACTTTCTTAATTTAATATTAGTATAAAAACCCCTTTAAAACGTTAATAATAAATAGTCGTGTCGTAAGTCGAGTTTAATTAGTTAATTAACGTAATTTATAGCACCTAGGGAATGGTAGCGCAAAAGTCTCCACCAACATGGGACAAAAAGATACAATTTACATAGGAAATAACACCCAACCAATGGGGATTGGACAACACATAAAGGACGGTACAAAATAGTACAACACGTCCATGTCAAAAGGCCATGATGCCCACAAACTTCCACCAACCTCCATGACCGCACGGGTGGAGAATATTATTGGTGGAAAACCTGACAAAGTAGTTGACCATATTCTCTCTCTCCTTCGGCTATAAATACCAATGGATCTCCAAATGGTAAAGGGGGATACACTCTCCATTATTACTACTCTCTCATTATATTTTATTTGTACGATCAAGTACTGATTCTCACGCCAGAGGGTGGTTACGAGAGAATCCCCCCCATTCCTAATGAGCTCACGGTGTTCTGTTTTACAGGATATACTCGTCTGCGCCAAGAAGGTTTTATAACCCATCGTGGGGAATACTTAACCATAACCCTCGGACTAACGTGTTAAACCTTGAGGGGTGGGGTTTGGGACGGGTTTAAGTTTTCCCATACCCATACTGGTTATTAAAGCTTGTCTTAGACCTGCCCTAAACCTGACGGGTATTTGTCAAACAATTATCCGTTAAGTATTGGGTTTCAGGTATACTCGTTAGTTAATTGAAAATACATGTCGGGAATACCGACGTGAAATACGTCGGGTTTCTATCGGGTGATGATGAATTATAACTAATTAATTAAATAAAATATATTACTATAAGACAGACATTTATATATGTTAACCTTTTCATTTCCGCGATTACCTTTTGCATTATGATACTGTTGTGATTGGACGTATGGATTTGTTTGAAAATACAATCAAAATAACATAAACATATCAGGTGTCCAAATATGAACATACAGCTATGAATATTCATTTAAAAAGAAAGAATCAAAAAAAATGTATGTAAGGTAACAAGTTGTTATATAGGGCGGCTTCCCCTCCTAAAGAGAGTATTTTGGATTATAATAGATGGGTTCCCATGAAGGTTTCTATGATGGTTTGGCTGGCTTTACTTAATCGCCTTCCTACAAACGATAACTTGATCAATAGGAATGCTCTTGTGGGACCGAAATTGTGCATATGTTGTTTGATTTCTGCGGGATCTGTTAACCATTTGTTAGCGGGCTGCTATGTAGCAAGGTTGTGTGGAGTAGCATTAACTCGTGGTGTAATATTTCCCGGTTATATGTCTCCTCAATTCGAGATATTTTCAGTCGTGTCAAACAAGTTCCAGAAATGTAGAACAATAGGCAAATGGTGCAATCAATAATAATGGTGGCTTATTGGTGTCTTTGGATAGCTCGGAACAAGGCTATTTTTGAGAATGACCCATTAGGATAAGTAACGTTCTCCCATACACTAAAGCGTTTAGTTACTTTTGGATTAAAAACAGGTCAAAGAATGTGGTTTTAGATTGGTCCAGCTGGAAATGCTTAACATTGTAATTTCAGTTGTTTGTATTGTTGCCGTCCCTTGCTAGCTTCTCGCTAGGAAGGGTTTTGGCTTGATTTATGAAAGTTGTTCAAAGTAAATGTACGGTAACCATCCCATGTTTTGTTAATCAATAAATACTGTGAATACTTATTTTGAAAGAATAAACCAACAATTAAATTATTAAATTCAACATTACTGATGCATATCTAGTAAAACAAAATACAATGTCAGGTTACTCGGGTACATAATCGAGTAAATGAAGCTACGCTATCGTGTACTGGGTCGGTTAATTACAAAGTTTAAAAATCCCATGCCAGTCCTAAATTTAAATTGTAACCCCAAACCCGTCTCATACCCAAATGAGCCAGATATTACCTGTTCCAAATGTTTCGGCACGTGTTTAATTGGCATCCCTTATATTTTTCATCTACACTTGTTTTATTGGTTATGTACCATAATTTGTTTCACGTTGTTTTTAACTTTTTGTACCATTATCTTTCTTTTTCTATCCTGTTCGTGTTAGTATTTTAGTGTAATTGGATTAACTGGCTGATCAATGCAATTATAATAATATTAAGCAAGTTCAGAATGTGCGGAGTGTACACTTTCTTTAGTCTACTATGATGTTAGGTAGAGGTGTTCAAAAAAACCGGTTATAGAACCGGTTTGGTCGGTTTAACCGAAAACCGGTTAATAGAAAAACCGGTTATTAAAAAACCGGTTAGACCGGTTATTGAACCGCCGGTTAGTACTTCGGTTACTCATTCGTGGACAAAAACCGGTTATTGAACCGGTTAGTAAAAAAACCGGTTAAATTTAAAAACCGGTTATTAAAAAACCGGTTAACCTAAAAACCGGTTAACCGGTTAACGGTCAAAAACCGGTTAACCAACCGGTTTTTAGGTTAACCGGTTTTTGACCGTTATAAAACGGCCATATGACCGTTTGGGTCCTTTTTTGCCCGTTTTTTCTTGATTTATAGCCGTTTTTTTTAACATTTTACCCCCACAAACAACTATATATAGTTTAGGTTGGGTAGGTTAGCTCACACTCGATTATACAACTCTACTAGCTCTAAACGTTTATTTCATACGCGATTATTTTGTTATCTCACACTCAATTATACCACATTACCACTCCATACGCTCTTATTTCGTAGTCGTTTATTTCATACTCGTACTCGTTTATTTCATACTCGATTATACGCTCTTATTATCATGGCCTCCCAAAGTGCTGCTTCATCCGTCAACATGGGTGCCTCGAACACAGACATAACGGTCGTTCGGATCATCCCCACGAAACGAAACCAAGATGTGTGGCAACATTTCGACCTATGTGAACTGTCTAACGGTCGCCAAAAAGCTCGATGCAAGCACTGTTTGAAGTTCTATGCCAAAGATGCAAACTCCACTTTAAAAGCGCATATACAACAGCGCTTTTGCAAGGCCTTGAAGGAAGAAGCGGGAAGTAGTTCGCAGCCGGAGATGACGAATCAAGGAGGGGTGTTTACGTACGACGTTGAAGCGGTACGTCAACAGTTTTCAAACTTTGTGATTCAACAAACACTTCCTTTCAACCACTTCGACAACCCTCAATTCACGGAGATGATGCAAAACTATGTTCAACCACGCTACCAACACGTAAGTCGTTCGACCCTTAGAAGAGATTGTCTTAAAGCATGGAAAAACGCTAAATCCGAACTAATTTCATACTTTTCAAACTTACAAACTGGTGTAAACTTAACAACGGATGTTTGGTCGGTACCTCATGGTTCGCCCGACTCATACATTTGTGTGACGGCTCATTGGGTTGACCCCGAGTCGTGGCAAATGATTAAACGAACCGTTGCGTTTCAATTGTTTGATTACCCGCACACGGGTAGAAATATTTTTCAAATCTTGGATAAAGTCATTCGACAATACAAAATTGAAGATAAAATCTTTTCAATTTCGTTTGATAACGCGTCCAACAATACGGCCGCGGTTGGCCATTTAAAATTAAAGTATAAACCTATTTGTGATGGAGCGTTTTTTCATAGCCGATGCATTGCACATATTATCAACTTGGCCGTGCAAGATGGGTTAAACGTAATCGAAACGCAAAGAAACAGTTTTAAAAGAATGTTACGAGATGTTTTTAGCAACAATAAAACATTTTCAAGATACAAAAAATTTTGTGTAGAAGCTAATTGTCAATGGTTGGGGCCAAATTGGGATTGTCCAACAAGATGGAACTCGACTTGTAATATGTTTGAGAAAGCCATCCAACAAAAAGAATCATTAATTGCGTTTCATCAAATTTTGTCAAGTAGGGGTAAATGTGCACCATATGATCCTAGAAACTGGTTATTGATTGAGATCGTTACGAAGGTCCTTCAAATTTTTAAATCTTGCACAACTAGTTTATCCGGGGTTTACTATCCAACAAGCCCCATTGCTTTACCAAAAATTGCTGTCATGTGCACAAAGTTGAGTGAACTTGATTGTAGGGGTGCACCTTATTTTGATATGGGTGTAAAAATGAAAGAAAAATTTAGTAAATATTTTCAACAACTACCCGCTGTTTTGACATGTGCTGCTGCGTTAAACCCTTACATCAATGTTGGTGGTGTTGAAGCTTTAATAGAAAAAATTTGTGATGAGCTTGGGTTAAACGACGATCAAAACCCCTATTATAGCCAAACTTTAAAGAATGCTTTCAACACCACCTTGTCAAACATGTATGATGTCTACCTTACAAAATACGGGTCGTCTTCCCAAATTCATGACTCGTTAAGAGCTGTTGCCCAATCCCAATCCCAAACCGACCTTGAAATGGGGATGTACTACATGATTTGGGAAGACGCCGGTAAACGTCAAAGGGTAAACACCCCAAGCAGTGAACTTGGAAGGTATGGTGGTACCAACTTTGTGAAACACATGACTCCGGATGAATTTAGAAGTCTTGATTTGCTGGCTTGGTGGAGAGGTAAGGAGGATGAGTTTCCGATCCTAGCCGCCATGGCCAAAGATTTACTAACGGTCCAAGCTTCCACGGTAACTTCGGAGTCTGCTTTTTCTGTTTCTGGCAGGGTTATATCGATTAGGAGGACTCGACTCACTGCACCAGCTATAGAGATGTCGATTTGCTACAAGGATTACTTGGACTCTTTAGATAGGGCACAACATCAACGCTCACTCGAGGGGGAAATGGAGTATGAAGCGGGCTTGTATGAAGACGAGGTCAATGAAGGACACACTCAACCAATGACCGATGAAGAAGCCGTGTACGACGATTACCTAAGAAATAGCTCGGGATCGGGTAGCGAAGAAAATTAGTTAAAGAAACAGCAAACATGGAGGCAAATCATGAGTAAGAAACAGCAAGTTGTTCATGTAATCGTGTCTAAGCATTCTTTTTCCTAATATGTGCTCTTATTTACTTGTTGATTTGGATTTTTCTAATTTAGTTAAAGAAACAGCAAACATGGAGGCAAATCAAGAACAAACTGCGATTGGGAACAACAGGAGCATCTGCTAGTTAACGATTTAATGTTTGTATTTTTGAGTTAAATCATGAACAACAGTTCTTGGCAGAGATTTCTTCAGTGTTAATGATTTAATGTTTGTATTTTTGAGTTACTAATATGCGATAACGATTTAATGTTTGTATTTTTAATGTAAAAACTATAAATGAAAGTTATGTGTTTTTAATCTTTGGTTTGTTGAAAACACATTCACCAACACACATTTATACTCATCTTCCAAGCAAAGAACCCTAACAACGAAAGCAAAGAATGGCTTCGGTCAGTCCGTTTTGCCTTGTAGTTACCGGTTTGCCTTGTAGTTACCGGTTTGTTTATCCTGTGAAAAAATAATGGTCTTCATTAAGTACAAAATATAAAAAACAAATATTCGTATTTGAAACCGCGAAATTTAAAAAAAAAAAAAAACCGGTTAATAAAAAAAACCGGTTAATAAAAAAAACCGGTTAATAAAAAAACCGGTTTATTAACCGGTTCTAACCGGTTTCTAAACCGGTCCTAACCGGTTAGACCGGTTAGGGTTTTGACAGAAAAAAACCGGTTATTAACCGGTCCGGTTATTAACCGAACCGGTTTTTTTCCGGGCCAAAAAAAACCGGTCCGGTTAATAACCGAACCGGTTTTTTAAAAAAAACCGGTTTGTGCACCTCTAATGTTAGGGGTGAAGCCTCTAACGAACACGTGTCCGGGGCAGCGCCCCTCGGTTACAGGGTTCTATGGGTTGTAGCCTATATCAGGGTCCAAGGAGTAGAGCCTCTGGCCGGGGTTAATTTTATGATTATGTCACACATAATCATATGTATTAATTGGAGTTTATTAATTAACATCTTTTAAATTTTAAATAGATATCTGCTTCAATAAGTTATGAAGCGGTTGTCTAATGTGGAAACTGCCATAGAGATAAAACCGTTCCTGTTTTGATTGACGATTTCTCTGGTTCATCTTCTTCATAGATTCCATACTAAAATATCTTGTCTAATTTCAGAGTTTTATCTGATTAAAGTGTTTTCGAGAACAACCAAAGTAATTTTTAATCTGAAAGTTATCACGCGATTCTCTGAATAATCCAGGTTGCTATTTCAAATTTCTCAACAGTTCGTCACCTTCACATTCAAACCTAAACATTGATAATCAAAATTTTTTCTTTCTTTAAAAATAAGCCTCAGTTATAATTATATACCATAGACTAGTTGTAAACGATTTTAATTTTGCGGCTTATATCATAATTCAAAGTTTAAGAACTATGACCATGTGTTATCTGAACTTTCAAGACTGCCTGAATTCAACGCGTTTCAATGTTGTCGTGATAGTGTTGATGAAGATGAAAACCGACAACAAGTTTTTGTGCCATCAAAGGCGCGGTGGAGGAGATGTTGGTGGTAGTGTTAGTGATAGTGCACCGGTGCTTATGGGCAACACGATGGATTAAATAATGCATTGAATATTTGCCACTTGTTGCGGTACGGCTTTAAATTCACAAACAAGAAAATTTATTAGCAAAAACCAAGATGTAGCCTTAATATGAGGATCATTACATAACATGCAATTTTTTGCATCTTTCCAACAGAGAGAAAGAGAACTAAACAATTATTCATCGATATCCCAAGATCAACTCCACTTGACCTCATATTTGAAAAATATTCTCATTCCAAGTCTTTCTAATACACCAGCGCACAATAATGATAATTCTATGAATAATATTCTTTTTTCCCCACATCTAACCATGCCGAAGAATGAGGATAAAAAATATCTCTTAACTTTGTAAGCAAATATTGATCAATCTTGCACTTAATACCTCTCCAAACCAAAGAGGAGATATAACACGAGGTGAATAGGTGGTCTATTATGCAGTCTCTCCCTTCTTGGTGGTGCAGACTTGCGATCCCTTGATGCTCGGTCGATGATTACAGGTTGGCAGGCGGTCGCGACTTGGATCGAAACACCTTCTTCATTAACTGATTTGTTATTTCGCATTTCTTGAACCGGGTTCAGATACTAATTCAAGAGTGATACACGATAATTAACGAAGAACATACAATAAAAATAAACTGACTTTTATTATAGCTAAGAAAACATATATCTTAAAAAACCTAATCAAAATAACTTTTGTAATACATAACTATAACTTACAAGGGAGGCTCGGAGGGTGTGCGAGCTCCACCATCGGCCGGTGAAGAAACACGGATCTACTCCCCACTAATGGGTCCTAGATCAGATGCGTCAACATGGTAGGATACGGTTAACTGCCTATACGATATGAACACAATTCACCAAAGTCCAATGACGTGAACCTGCAAAACAAACACCGTGAGCTCGTTACGGGAAGGACAAGAGGGGGGGGGGGTCTTCCCGTAACCACCCTCCGGCGTGAGAATAAGTACAGTTCTGACGAGAGTAAATTACTTAAGTAAATTGAGAGAGTACAGTGAGAGTGAATGAATACCTCATGATGATTGAGAGGGTATTTAAAGCCGAAGGGTGTGGGGAAGTGATTGGGCCAGCTGTCCCTTTAGAAGATGCTCTCATAACCGTCTGGACACGTGCCTTCATATGATAGGTTCAAGCTATACATTGCATGTGCATGTATAACAACCTGGACACGTGTCTATCTATCATTGGTTAACGGAGCAATATTGGCCATGTGCACGGTTATAACGACCTTTGTTGGAACCCGATGATTCGTATCAATAACAATAACCACTAACAGATCTCAGTTCTGTGTTTATACTATTAATACGATTAAGGATCTAGCTCATAATTAATATTGATTCAGTGTTATATATGTATATCTATTATCAATATATTATCTGTATAATATTAGGTGAAGCTTGAGAGAGAGTTTGGACAACAATTCGTTAATTAACTCTAAAACTTATATTAAAACGTGAACAGGAGTTCACTATATATAGAAGGTGATCTGGTTCGCTAACATCCCCTAGCGAACCAACCTCCCCTTCGTTACATACATTAAATTAGCGAAACACCCCCTGATTCGTTAACATCCCCTAACGAATCAGGAGGGAATACATTTACTGACTAGTTCGCTAACATCCCCTAGCGAACTAGCCTTTAACTTAGCGAACTAACTCAATAAACAAACTATTATTACATTAAATCATAAATAAAACATTAACGTTAAATACAAAGACTCTAGACGCAAAACCGTGCACTAACAGACACCCCCTCGTCTTGAGCTCTTTGTCTTTAACTTATTTGAAGCGCTTTGACTGCTAGTCTCTGCAACTATGAATTCCATGTTCATGACACACACGAACGACTCGTTGGAATTGCATAGCCAGGTCGTAATCTTCTTGGCGCTTGAACAAGATCTGCTTCCTGAAGAGCACGTCATTGTCGGTCTCTAATAAGTTAACCAACCACATTGGGTCGATTATCTTGATAAACTTAGTCTTTAGACCTCTTCCCAAAACAATGACGGCCTCGCTGGTGTGGTTGTCATAACACCAGCGGTTGAAAGACAGATAAATATCTTGAGGCAATTTCTTCACGGGAACATGCCTCATAGTCTTGGGCGGCTTCACTTTCAAAACAAGTTTCCTCCAGCCAGTCCTTGGATCAATCTCATCAATACGCCTTCGTCTAGGGACTTGAGGCTCAAAGAACTTGAAGCCGTGATTGACCTCAAAGAGAAGATGCCGATGAATCATATCAGCATGCTGGTGACCCCCACGATTTATAAACGGACGTCTCTTGAGGGTTCGTACATCCCAACGCGGTAGAGTTAAAACGTCTCTTATAAACTCATAATACTGGACACCCTTCTCCCATTTGATTATACATACCTTAAGGTCCGAATAATAAGCCCATGAAACAATGTCACCGTGTACCTTTGAAACGGTCTTGAAGGTAGTCACCTGATTAGCCTTAACCCAAGCAGCAGCAGTATCTTTTCTTTCTTGATCTACATAACGATAAGCACTGATAATTTTACCCACTTTATGACGTTTGAACCATCTTTCTACGTCCTCATCAGTCACTTCTTTGAGTGAGGGTACTGTTCGCTGCACAACCTTTTCCAATTCATCCTCATTCTCTTTAAACACCTCTTCTTGAAATACAGGAGCACCTTGATCAACGTTCGTGTGTTGATACAAGTCCGGGTACTCATCAGCAGTCACATCCTCCATCTTAATGTCCTCATTCTCATAAATAAAATCCGTATGCATAAACAACGGATCCTCATCCAACCCTTTTTCATTCATAACCTCAACATCGGGCTCAGCCTCTAACACATTTAATTGATCGTCATTCAGCCCAAGCAGTATTGAAATCTGCTCCCGTGTCAAGGATCTTTCTACAAACTCACCAACCTGTATCTCGTCCCTATTCACCACACTCTTCACCACCCCAGATCCATCTACAAATATCACCGTATTAGCTGCAATCATTTCAATTGGCTTGGCAGCTGTAGGATCTTGATAAACGGCAATCTGTTGACTTAAGTCTTCACCCCCACTTGTACCAGCACCAGCAGATGAACCGTGAGATTGTTTAGGCTCACCTCCTGCACCGGATTCATCAGGATCTTCATCGTCGTTCTTGAGTTTCTTTAGGGCATCTTCTTTACAAGTTAATTGTAAAATTAACTCTTCTTGTTCTTTTAACTTCACCCCCTGAGACTCAACAATCGCACGCAACGATTTCGTCTCCTTCTGACAAAATGAAATGTAACTCATCAATCGCTTCTGATGTTCCATGAGTCGTTCTTGGTTCTGTCTATCTGCTGCCATTTGATTTTCATAAAGATGCAGCAGATTTAACAGCATCCCAGTCTGACGACCAGGTGGCAAGTTGTATAAGGATGGGTGTACCGGTTGAACAGGTCCTTGAGGCCGAGTGATTCTCATGAATGAGACATCACTAGGCGGAGGTGGAGGAGGAGGAGAAGTAGTTGTTGGCGGAGGAGGAGGTCTCATTGATGTAGTAGGAGATACTGTAGACAATGCAGCAGGAGGTCTCGGTATCTCGGTTAACACCATTTGAGGAATAAGACCGAGCCTCTCGTGTGACACCAACGTCGTCGTCAAAGTAAGCATCGGAGTGCTAGTAGTTAGCGGCACCGCCGAGCTTTGAGGCGTTGTATGACGTGGTGGTGGGGTTCCAATGATTACCCCAACCCCAGCAGACACACGGGGCTTCTTTGATGGTTCACTTGTAGCTACAGCTTTACCCTTTCTTTTTCTTTCCAGCTGAGCTTTCATGGTGGCAGCCAGAGCAGCATCGACTGCATCTTGTTGTTCTTTAAGAGCTCGTTCACCAGCTCCACCATCACCATCATTCCCATCACTATCAGCTAAATCATCAAGTTATTAACATAAATTATACATAAATAGGTTTAAAAACTCGGAAACCCTTAAACCCTTAAAAATCAATAATTTTGCTATCAAATCACAACCATTTTTTACGAAAATTAGATCGCAATAATCGTCTATACCTAAGAAACTCAAAATATCCTTGAAATGTCAAAACGAGACGGTCGAAATTTCAGAGAAAAATTTGAACAGAGTTTCTTTAAGGTGAAGAAAGAAGGCGAACAATGGAGAACTGTTCGTTTTTCTTGTCTTTTATAACCTTGCACGCAACCCGAGGTACAGCTGGCACGAAGTAGGCACTTCGTTTTAATTAAAGTTAGCGAATTAGCCCATTCACTAATTCATTCGTTACCTTAGGTTAGCGAATTACTTCCTGATTCGTTGCTTGATTCGTTAAATATGCATAACGAATGGGATGATTCGTTACAGAGTGGGGAAGCGAATTAGGTGAGCGAACCAGAAGCTAGTTCGCTAAAGAATCACCTAGTTCGTTATCCATAAATAACGAATTGGATTTTAACGAAATAAAATCTTTTATTTAATATTAAATTAAATAATTAAAAGAATTAAATAATAGAATTATTGAGAATCATTTTATCTCGATAACTAAAATACCTTAAAAACATTTCATTTTTCCAAAACATAACTTAAGAAATATTTAAAAAAAAGAAAGAAAATCTTTTTGGTATTTTGTAAAATAAAGAATAAAGAATGTATTTACAAAAGAATATCCGAAACATAAAAATAGACAATATTTTTGTGTTTTTCAATGATTTATCAAACGAAATATATTTTTTGTATTTTTGTTGAGTTTTGAGCAAAGAATCATATTGACCAAATTGCCCTTCCATCACAGTTTTATATTTCAGCGATATTATGACTGGTGTTAAGTCGGTCATTGATATTGTTGTCCACTTAAATCTTATAACAAACCTTCGAGCATTTTTGTGATATGATTTATGGTTCAATTAGCGTACAGAATATCAGAAACTATTAGCCCCTAATCTCGGTTCAAGCTTAATTTGATTTTTGCCAAATCACCCCAACTTGACTTAAACCATTATAATGTTGAACAAAATTTTTGATACCAATTAAGAACTTTTGAGCAATGCATCAAGTTTCTTTTACTGTGAGTGAGTATGCACGAGTCCATCTGTCGGCTTACATACATTGTATCCCCTGGGGTCCGTTTCTTATTGGTATTAAGACGCACGCAAGGGAGGAACAATTGTATAACTAACAGCGGATTTTGATCAAGTCAGTAATTTAGATTGTACAAAGTACAACGGTGATCAAGTTTAATGACTTTGGGTTTGCTTCTTGAAAGCGAGTGAAATATTCATGCTTATGAATACCTAGATGATTAAGCCGCATAAAGACTCACAGTGTCCAGAATCCTAACGCTTGTTATTTGCTTTATTTTATTTTTGGGTGAACAACAAATATAAGGCTTGAGTATGACTGGTTATTACATTTCTGCCATCCTCACCGAGACTTTTGCTAGAGACTGACACCTCTTTCAATTTGGCTTTTCTTTAAGTTTATATCACTTACTTTACTCTAACAGCTTGTTTAAGACCTATCAATGCACCAATGATTAACCACGCAGTCTTTTAAGCTTATTTCTTTCTAGATTTGGGGTCAAATAATCAATGTAATATCATTTTCTCTTTTTGCTTCAAAAAAGCATAAAATGATTTAAAGATTGCCCCAGTTAACTTAAGTTCACAAATTAATGGCTATCCTATTCATCTACAAGTAGAGAACAGGACCAAGACATGCAAGCATGTTTTACAAACTTAAATAACTGACTAAATTCTCAGCTAAAATAAAATAGAATACTTAATGAACGCCCCAAATACTTTCCATTTGTCAGATAAATGGCTAACCCGAAGATTTCAAGAAATTATCAGGACCAAACATATACAAGTATATGTCCTTCAAAATAGAAGCAAATGGCATAATTTTCAGCGATCATAAGTGAAATTTTTTTTATACAAACTAAAACCACAATCATTTTGTCTTTTCGGATTTTCTTTACAAAACAGAAAAATTCACACTCTTTTTGACTTTTTCAAATGGTTTTCTATACAAACAAAAATCAAAATCTTTTTGGAATTTTCTAATTTTAAAATGTTTTTGGTTTTTCAGAAAATATAAAAACATAAAAACACACTATTTTTGATTTTTAGTATTTTTCAATGTTTTTGGATTTTATCTATACAAACGAAAAACACAATCTTTTTGTATTTTCTAGATTTTCTCCCCCTAAAACTAAAATAAATTATAAAAGAAAAAAAAATAATAGAAAATAAAGATAGTCATCCTTGTTTAAGGATATCAGCGAGGGTCTTCAATCCGTTTAAACCAAGCAAAAATTTAAAACGTGTTTTATCAAAAGCTTTGGTAAATAGATCAGCTTTTTGAAAATCAGTGTGCATTTTCTCAAGATCGATTAATTTCTTTTCATAGCAATCCCGTAGAAAATGATATCGAATTTCGATATTTTTCGTTTTAGAATGTTGTACGGGATTCTTGGTGATACTAATAGCAGCAGAATTATCAATCAGGATAGGAGTAGGAAGAAACTTCAAACCGTAGTCGTGAAGATGTTGTTGTATCCACAAAACCTGGGAACAACAACTCGAGGCTGCAACATACTCAGCTTCGGTGGTTGAAGTGGAGACCGTTGTCTGCTTCTTACACTGCCAGGAAACAAGCCGGTTTCCTAAAAATTGACATCCTGCAGTCGTTGATTTGAAATTGATCTTGCATCCTCCATAATCTGAGTCTGAGTAGGCGGTAAGATCGAAAGTATTATCTTTGGGGTACCATAACCCGATGTCAGGATTTCCCCGTAGATATTGCAAAATACGCTTGACCGCTGCCAGGTGAGTCACTCGGGGACTAGCTTGGTACCTAGCACACAAACAAACAGCAAACATTATGTCGGGTCGAGAAGCAGTTAAATACATTAGAGAACCAATCATAGCACGATAAAGGTTCGAATCAACGGTATCCTCCAATTCATCTGGTGATAAATTGTAACCCACTGGAAGAGGAGTAGAAGGGATTTTTCCGGCAGTCATCTTGAACCGTTCCAAGACATCGTTCACATATTTTGTCTGATGAATGAAGATTCCCTTATCAGACTGGTGAACCTGCAGCTCTAAAAAGAAATTTATCTCTCCCATCGAGCTCATCTCGAACTTGGTCTGCATAGACTTCTCGAACTCCTTACATAATTTGTCATTCGTAGACCCAATGATTATGCCATCAACATAAATCTGAACAAGCAGAAGATCATCACCAATATTCTTGTAAAATAAAGTGCAGTCAACCGTTCCACGTTTGAAGCCGTTATCCGTCAAATGGTCGGCGAGCGTGCCATACCAAGCTCTCGGGGCTTGATGAAGACCATATATTGCCTTGTTTAATCGGTAAACACGTTCCGGATACTCAGGATCATCAAAACCAGGTGGTTGTTGGACAAACACTTCTTCGTGTAGTTCACCATTGAGAAAAGCACTCTTAACGTCCATTTGATACACTTTGATGTTCTTGTAAGCAGCATAAGCCAGAAAGATTCGAATCGACTCTAATCTTGCCACTGGCGCATAAACCTCAGTGTAATCAATACCCTCTTGCTGATGAAATCCCTGCACCACTAAACGTGCCTTGTTTCTCACAATTACCCCACGATCATCCTTCTTACACTTATATACCCACTTAGTCGGAATTTCCTTCTTGATTCTAGCAGGTTTATCAATAAGATCCCAAACACCTAAACGAGCAAATTGTTGTAGTTCTTCTTTCATAGCTTCTACCCAAGAAGGATCTTGTAAAGCCACACGAGGAGTTGTTGGCTCGACTAGAGATAGAAAACAGGAAAACTTAGCAACAGCTGCAATTTCAGATGCGTGTAAGTCAGCATGAACACAGAGAGCATTATTGTCACTTGAAGAGGCGATTTGATGTCGTGTCTGAACCCCTACATCAAGGTATCCAATAATGTTTTCTTGTGGATGATAATTATGAATCCTGAAAATAGGATTTTCAGAAACAGTAACATTTTTAAATAAGTTAGTATAATGTTCACCCAATTCAGGAGATGAAACATTATTCCCAATGACTGAAGCATTATCATCAAGCAGTATCATAATGAACAGGAGCTTCGTTTTCAGGTTCTTCTGTTGGAGCAGCAATTAGAACTTCAACATCATTTGAACTTGCAAAACATGGAATTTCCAAATGTTCTTCAAAATACGCCCGAACTACATCTTCATCTGGATGATCAGTTGATGAGGTGAAAGAATTAAATAGGCCATTATAATCAAACGTCCATTCGGGACCTTTCCCTTGTGAAGGAGTAGTGTATTTCTGACAATCAACATGGTACCACTCTTCGACACAACCGGACGTAAAATTAAAAACCCGTTTCTTAGGTGACGCATACCCTAAGAAATACCCTTTAATGGCTTTCTCTTCAAAGTTACCCGCATCCTTCTTCAGTATTTTGGAACCCGATGAATCGTATCAATAACAATAACCACTAACAGATCTCAGATCTGTGTTTATACTATTAATACGATTAAGGATCTAGCTCATAATTAACATTGATTCAGTGTTATATATGTATATCTGTTATCAATATATTATCTGTATAATATTAGGTGAAGCTTGAGAGAGAGTTTGGACAACAATTCGTTAATTAACTCTAAAACTTATATTAAAACGTGAACAGGAGTTCACTATATATAGAAGGTGATCTGGTTCGCTAACATCCCCTAGCGAACCAGCCTCCCCTTCGTTACATACATTAAATTTGCGAAACACCCCCTGATTCGTTAACATCCCCTAACGAATCAGGAGGGAATACATTTACTGACTAGTTCGCTAACATCCCCTAGCGAACTAGCCTTTAACTTAGCGAACTAACTCAATAAACAAGCTATTATTACATTAAATCATAAATAAAACATTAACGTTAAATACAAGGACTCTAGACGCAAAACCGTGCACTAACAACCTTGCTAGGCGTCACTGGCTGATTGGTCGAAGGATCACGTAATGCCCAATAAAGCATCTTGGCAAATCTTCTAGAAGGTAATTGGTTATTGACAGCTGTCCCGGGGCATTACCTCGTGGTTATTTACGCGGAAGGATATTCCTTCTTGCGGATGACTCTTGAGGGTGCCAGGATGCTTCCGCATATGTCACGAGGGTGTTTCTTCCTCAGATGATTTATGCGGATGATTCATATGTCTCGCGGGTGACCTGTGACATACTCCTGGTTGACCGCGAGTGTTACTTAAGGGTATTTGGGTCTTTTTAGTACCTACCTCTATAAGTCCCCCCAGTCCAGTGTTAATTCCGTGTGAAGTATTTTATGCGGGTGAAATTCAGGACGTAACGTGGATTTGGGGATTTTCGACTTTTACAAGTTGGTAAGAAATATCTTTTGTTGCTGTGGATAATCATGAAAAAGGACAAGTTGACCACTCGCAGGCGCGTGTGCAGGTGACAGGACGTTTTTGAAGGCTGTTACTGTACCCGACTGTACAACTTTTTCCCTTTTGCGAATTTCCCGCGTGACGTGGCGATCTGTTACTGGACGGTTTTTTCTCTCTCTACTGTTCGCATTCCATCGCATTAATTGCAGTGGGTATAAATAGAGGGAGTTAAATTCTTTTTGAAGTTTTATCGCCTTTGAATTTCTAAATACGAACTTGCTTTCTTTATTCAATCTATCATTTAATATTTCCTGAGATAACCTGATATTTCACCAAGTGTTTGTAATGGCGACTGCTCAATCTGAGATTGATGAGATAGAAGTCCACTGGAACCAAGAGGAATACCAAAAACTCATTATGACTTATGGCAACCCACCGGAATGGGGACCGGAGTTCCCTTCTGCTGGCTCTATAGCCAGCTTTCCACCTCCTGGAAAGATGGCTCTATACGCCGATTATTTTGACCATGGGAACTTTCGCCTTCCAATCACAAAGTTCTTTCTGCGGGTGGTTAAGGCGTTTGGAATTCACTTATCTCTACTACATCCTCGTGCTGTCATGTGAATTCGTCACTTCGAGTTCGTGTGTATGGCCCAAGACATAGTTCCCCGGTTAGACCAGTTCGTTGCATTTTATAAGATGGGCAACCGGAATGGATGGTTCACCTGTCATAGCTTGCCCAATAGAGTTATTGGCAACGTGGCCGAGGATACTTCCAAGGATTGGAAGAAAAAATTCTTTTGGATCTCCAAGGACGTGGTGCCTGAGACCATGATCCGTCGCGCTCCCAACGATGCTCTTACTGATATTACTCCGGCCGCCCATGAGAAGCGCGACTGGTTTCGCACGCTTACTACTTCTCCAACGCCTATGCAGGCGCTTCCTGAGGAAGCCCTTGTATGGGCGGGCATGAGCCGCTTGTGGCCTTCTCCTTTCATGGAGCCTGTTTTTGTTGAGTTAGATGGCTGTGAGTTTTGCTACCTTACTCTGCCTTTCCGTTTTTGAGTTTTTATTGTTGACGTCTTTTGTTTGTTTTCAGGTTTTGGATCGATGCTGAACGCCCTAGATGATGGCAAGGGCTGCGTGGGTAGGAATATCCGTGATGCGAAGGATACACCTGTTCTTGAAAAGACCGCTAAATACTTCCTTTTCCGGTCAAAGTACGCGCTGAACCAATTGTCTCGGAGGCTATCTTCGAATCAGGTGAGTATATCCTGAACCCTCCTCCTCTTAACGCGCTGACCTCCGATGGGACAATCGTCATTCTAAGTGACGATTCCGTCGTCCTTGAGGGGGAAAGCTCGGATGATGATCCTGAGATTTCATCTGTCTCTCATTTGCTGGCAGAGTTGTACCAGAAGAAGTCCCTCCATGTATCTCAGGCAAGTGATGCAAGTACCAGTGCTGCAGACGCCGGGAAGGAGCCGAAAACGAAGAAACGCCGGACACATCGTCCGAGGAAACCACTACCGCCCAACCTTGCGGAGCGTCTAGGGACAGTATCTGGTGAGTTCTTATTTTTCTACTTTTATTGTTCTTTGAAAATGGGCTCTGACAAAAATTTTCATATGCAGATCCATCCATTGCTGAGCGTCCTGCTGTTGGAAAGTTGTCGACGCCGACACCAACTGTTGAGAAACAACCGTCGCCTCCTCCGGAGAAGGAAGCGGATAGACCTGTTACCCCTCCTATTGAAACGACTGTGGAGGGGTCTAACGTTCAACCGGTGACTACCAGGTCCCTGTATTATCTTTTCCGGGGTGGGGATGTCACCGATTCTCAACATGATAACCCTGAAGTCACTGCTGAAGGCTTCAGGGTTAACGAATCTCCAATGCGACCTTCTTCTCAGTTTAACCCTACGTCTTCACCTTTTACAACGGGCGAAGGGGAGGATTTTTTATTTGGAGCCTCTTCTTATGAAGGTGGAGGGGGTTCCTCACAAGTTGGCCCACAACAGTCTTCCTACACTCCTGTTCGTCTCGGAACCTCGAGTTCTCAATATTTTGGGGACGTACAGTTGGGGGGAGACTATGACTTATTTGTCCCATCTTGGGACATTGTCAATGGGTCGCGGGTTTCAGGTCCCAAGACCTGCATGAACTTTTTTGAGCATTGTATGCCGCCTGCCGAAGTGACTACCAACAGACTCACTCCCGTTCGGAACTTCATACTGACTTGTCTATTTCCTTGACTAACAGCTTAGCCTGTAGTCAGGAAATCTTGCGGGAGTGGCGAACAATGAGCGGGAAGCTTGGTGCAGCTTCCGAGGCCGTAAAGGTTGCGGAGAAGGAAGCTGAGGAGCACCGTAAAGCAGCGAGTGCAGCTAGGTGGAAACAGACTGATGCCGAAGCTGTACTCCAAAAGGAAAAAGAGCGAAATGCTGATGCTGCTAAACGGTGGAAAGAGGCCTGCTAGAAGCAGAACACCGTTCTGGAGGCCGCCCGATCTGAGACTCAAAAGAAGAAGGATGACTTAGCGAAGGCACAAGATGAAGTGTCTCGCCAAGGCGTCCGAATTCAAGAACTTGAGGCCGAGCTGAGATTGCAGAAGGAGTAATCCGAACATAAAGACAAGACTGCTACTGAATTGCAGTCTGCATATGACTCACTCCTGCAATCTCAAACTGAAACAAGCAACCGCACCTCCGCCGAGTTACAGAAGTTTCGTTGCCGGGCAGAGCGTGCTGAACGGGAAAGACAGTGGTTCCTCAATCGCGGTCTTAACTCCGTGATTTTCCTTGTAAAATATTTTCTTGGTTGTGTATTTCAGGCTTTTCGTGCTAACTTGTTTTTTATGTTCTATCGCTAGGTCATCCATCATGTCAAGAGAAGCGCAGAGCTTACGGACTGCTTTGTGAACTTGACTACTGCTGCAAAAGAATTTGGCCGAGTGGAAGGTTTTAATGAAGGATTAGCATTTGCCCAGTCTGGACAACCTATTGAGAACCACCCGCTTCATGGCCTTGACGCGAAGCAAGAGTTAGACGTGCGGGTCCAAGAGTATGATGATCTTGTCTTTCCGCTGCAGAATATGCTTCCGGATTTCGCCTTTTCTGAGGATGGTGTGAAACAACTGCGAGTCTACATTGACGATGAATCCGAGGACGACGAGTCTGAAGATGATTCTCCAAAAGCTCCGGAAGACACTTTGGCCCCTAACCCATAGGATAGGTATAGGAGCTAGAACTGGACTTGTAATTTCGTTCCATGTTTTTGTAATTATCTTTTTGAATATTAATGAAAAGAACTTCATTTGTTGACAATACCTTTGCGAAATATCTTTCTTTAAATTTTTAACTCGTGTAAGTTCGATAGATAGTGTTGATGACGTGGCGGAGAGAGAGTTTTAGGGGTGGCTGACAAGACGTGTAGAACGTCTGTTTGACAGCCTGTAAGCACTTTTTCGAATCTCCCTTCTAACGTGTCGGTCATCCTATGGCCCACATTTTCTCTTTCCTCTGTCAGTCAGACGGTCGCATTAATTGGGATGAGTATAAATAGGCCTTGATGTCTTCAATTCTTATCGCTTACATATTTTCTCCGTTGCTTATATCAGAGAACTTTTGCTTTCTTACTTTCGTTTTTATATTCTACACAAAATGGCTGCCCAGAAGAAAAATCCTTCTGCTATTAATGAAGTTGGGTGTGAAATCAAGGAGAAGAACTTTGACGATATTAAAAACGTATATGGTTTCCCTTCGGAATGGGAGGCCGAACGTCCATCGAAAGGAGCCATCGCAACGGCGCCTCCGCCGAAGAAGATGGCCGTTTACTTGGACCATTTCACCATCGGGAACTTCCAATTGCCCGTAACCAAGTTCGTACAATCGGTCTTGACGGCGTATGGGATTCATTTATCCCAGATTCATCCTTTTGGGATGCTAAGAATCCGGCATTTCGAGTTTTGCTGTCAAGCGCATGACTACGATCCCTCCGTTGGCATGTTTGCCGTACTGTACAAGATGACTTATCGTGAAGGCTGGTACAGTTTTGCTACCACTGGCAAAGGATCTATTGGTTTTGAATGGCTTCGCAGTATCCACGGGTGGAAGACAAAATTTTTCTGGATCCGGGAAGATGTTATCCCGTTTACAATGACTCATCGGAAGCCGAAGGATAAATTACCGGAAGTCCCTGCTTCCGAATACGAAGGTCGTGTCTGGTTCCTTACTTTAATAAAGACTCCGACACCCATGCGTCCCATTCATGAGGGAGTGATGGTGCATGCCCGGATGAGTCTTTTGTGTCCGTTCCCCACCTTGGAACCCTATTATGAGAATTCTGATGGAAGTAAGTTTTTACTTGTAACGTTCCGGGTTCTTAGTTTACTTTCTTTAACATTCTTCGCTTGCAGGTGAAGGTACGATCCTCTCCAATCTTGTGGACAAGATAGGTGGCATGATGGTACGCCGCCCAATTACAAAACATGATGTTCCGTTCCTGGATCATACGCGGAATAACTTCCGGTTTCCACTACCCTCACGCCGGAGCCTGTTGTCTCTGAGGCAATGTACGCGCAAGGAGACGAGTTTATCACGAAGTGTGAAGGTATTCTTCAACCTCGACCTATAACCGCGGGGTGGTAGTACTTCTTTCATCTAGTGAAGAATCATCATTCTGTGAAGGAGGATTGTCAGTTGGTGCCACTAACCCTTCACCTTCGGCTGTAGGTTTGACCCGCAAGCAAGATTCGAAGGCCACCACCGATCCATCAACAGGTGAGGAAAGTGGTCCTCAATCCGTTAAGGGCGAACCTCAGGTTACAGAAGCGGGTGCTTCAAAGGCTGCTAGAAAGCGGAAAGCATAGCCTTCTGATGTCGCGCCCAGGAAGAAAAAGAAGAAGAAGGAGAAGGTTGAAATCCCGGATTTGGGAGCTCGTCTTCGGGAGCTTTCTGCCCAAGACATTTCTAAAGGTAAGATTTGAACCTTTACGATTATATTTGAATTTGCCGCTCCTTGGTGACTTAAGGAATTTTATTTTGGAAATGTTTCAGGTTTGAAGGACTCACGTCGTCCGACTCCCCCAACCTCACCGTTAAACACTGTTCAAGATCCGATCGATTTGTCAGATAATTCTCCAAACAAGGAGAGAGAGGTTGGTGGATCCGATCATCTTCCCACATCCCCACCTCATCAAGAGCATTTCTTCCGGAATCAAGGTGGGGTTAGTGTTTTTCGCTATGGGGGGGCAGGCTTCCGCATCTCAAGTGGAGGAGGATACTGCTCCACATAAACCTCGCTGGTCATTGCGTCAGAATTCCGTTTTAAACGATGCGGTCGTTTGCCAAGAATATCTCCACGTAAGTCTCCCCCCCCCCCCCGTAGAGAGGGAGCTACAACGTCGTCGCATCCGCCAGGAACTTCTAGATTCCAACTCTTATCACATGGCGAACACCGTTTCCACCAATCAGGAGATACGTCGTGATTGGTTGGCCATGAACGACGAGCTAGAAGAGACTAAGCGCAACTTGTTAGACGCTAAGAAAGAAGCTCTTAAGGCGTTAACTGACGCCCAAGATAGTCATCGAGCCCTGGAGGAAGCTAAGGTTGCTTTTCAGAAACAGCTGGATGAACAAGCTGAGCTGATAAAGGCCCTTCAGGCTGACTCGGCGGCCAAGGACAAGCGCTTGTCCGACCTGAATGCCAAGAATCGTGACCAAGCCTTGAAGTGTGCTGTTCATAAGATGGATCTTATCCGGGCTCAGGTGGATAAGAAATGGCTTCTATCGACAGCGATTCCCAAGGTATCAAGTCTTTATATTAACGTTATTAATTCAGATGTGTATGTACTCACACATGTTTATTTGACTTAATAGGTTATTACTGACATTCGGAAAAGCGACGATCTTGGGAATTGTGTTGCGGTTCTCCTCCGTGCTTCCGAGCAAGCAGACTGACAGACGGGCTTTGAAGAGGGATATAAGTTTTGTTCCAAAGGCCGGGTTCCGGAGGAAGACGTCCTGTTCGGCAAGAACACTGCTGCTATCCTTCTTGAAAAAACCAAGGATTTTGATACTCTGAAGTTTTCTCTCTCTGGTCATATATCAGAGCTCGCGGATAAAGAGGATGCCATAGAACAATTAAAGGTACTACTGGATCTTGACGAGGAGGAAGAAGGGGAGGAAACCAATGATAGTACGGAAGATGGAAATGTCGCCCCGTAGATGTGTGTATGCTTTCCTTTGTAAATTTTTCTTCTTTTGTAATCTCTTTTGATCAATAATAAGAGGTCTTGTTTTCTTCCGGTGCACTTTGTCTTATGTACTATAATATAAATGTCTGTCCGGAACTTCGTTTTTGTCAATAAAAGATTACAACTTATCAAAATAACCTGAGATTAACTCTACATTTTCATACATTTGGCATAAGCCTTTTTAAAATAAAGGAAATTGCATAACTTGCTAGTCTATGTGGGCACGCAAGCCAAAATAAAAGAGTAAATAAAATTGCTACATATAGCATTTCTTTAACTGTGTTGCGTTCCAAGTTCGAGGGATTTCTGTCCCATCCAACTTCTCCGACTTGTAGGCACCTTTGGATAGTACTTGTTTGATTTTATAAGGTCCCTCCCAAGTTGGGGCTAACTTGCCCGGAGGCTCCTAAGAGGAGGCCTCGTTATTGCGGAAGATAAAGTCTCCCGCAACGAATTCACATGTCTGGACCCGCAAGTTGTAATACTTCTGAAGCTGTCACTTTTAATTGTGCTCGCGGATCGATGCTAATTCTCTTCTTTCCTCAAGTAAATCGAGATTCATCCTAAGTTCGTGATCATTATCATCAATTAGCAGAACCCTTGCGGATGGAATCCCAATCTCTGCGAGGATCATGGCTTCAGTACCATAAGTTAGGCTAAAGGGTGTCTCCAAATTACTGGAGTTCTTTTGGGTGCGGAAGGCCCAGAGTACATGAGGCAGTTCATCCACCCAACCCGTTCGTTTCGTCCCTAGCCTTGCCTTGAAGTTCTTTCAACCATTCTTGCAATCCGCTATCATCAAATTGGGTCCCATTGTTACTTACCAATTCCTGCTGGAGACCAAACCGGCAAATGATGAATTCCCAAAGGAATTTTTTCACGCTTGAAGCCATGATTGAAGCAACCGGCTTGGCTTCCACCCACTTGGTGAAGTAATCAATGGCCATTATCAGGAACTTGACTCGTCCCGGGGCTTCTTGGAAAGGTCCCATAATATCAATAGCCCATTTTTGGAATGGCCAGGCAGATGTTACTGGAATCAGTTCATTTTTTGGGCGTAGGATGTTGGGGGCATGAAGCTGGCATGAATCACACTTTCTGATTTCCTGCACAACATCTAAGTGCATGTCGGGCCAATAATACCCTGCGTTCATGATCTTTGCAACTGTCATTCTTGGTCCTGCGTGTAACCCGCAAATGCCTTCGTGGATTTCCCGAATTAAGTAATTTGCGTCTTCTGCGTCCACACAATGTAATAACGGACCGAGAAATGATCTTCGGTATAAGATACCATCAGTCAACTGGTAATTTAGAGCTTTGTGCTTAATCTTCCGCGCCTCAGCCTTTCCTGCTGGAAGTACTCCGGAAGATAAGTACGCTTTAATGGGCGTCATCCATGATTCAACGCCAATTTGAATTATCAGGACCTGATTTTGTGGAACGGATGGATGATCTAGAACTTTAACATGAATATCTTTGGAAAAATGCTCAAAATTCGTTGAAGCTAGCTTGCTAAGACCGTCTGCCGATTTGTTTTCACTCCTCTTAATGTGAACAACATTGAAAGAGGAGAATTGGCGTATCAAGACCCTTGCTTGTGACAAATAAGAAGCCATGACATCATTTTTGGCTTCATATGTTCCGTTTATTTATCCTGCAATTAGCATAGAATCCACCCGTTCTTCCAAATGTTTCACCCCAAGCTTTTTCGCTATCCGCAGGCCTGCCAGGAAGGCTTCATATTCCGCCTCATTGTTAGTACTTTTGAAGTCCAATTTGATGGCATATGTGAACTCGTGCCCCTCAGGGTTGACTAGCCTTAAACCTGCACCTGCCCCTTCGCTGCTTGAATCTCCGTCCGTGAACAATGACCAAACTTGCCCTTGTTCCGAAGGTGCTTGGGGTTGTTGTTCAATTAAACATTCTTGTTCTTTGTGTTGCGGGACTTCCATGACAATGTCCGCCAACACTTACCCTTTGATTGCCGATTTTGGTTTATATTCTATCGAGTGTTCACCCAATTCGATAGCCCACTTCGCCAGTCGCCCAGACAACTCGGTCTTACTCATCACGTTCTTGAGTTTGTATCTGGTTAGTACATTGATGGGGTGACCCTGGAAATATCTACGGAGCCGTCTTGCGGCATAAACCAACGCCAAAACCAACTTTTCCAACATCGAATATCTTGTTTCTGGGTCCGATAGTGTTCTACTGACGTAATAGATTGGAGTTTGAACATTTTTTCTATCCGTCAGTAGGACGGCCCCCACGGTAATGTCGGACGCCGACAAATACAGTGTTAATGGTTCACCCGCTTGAGGAGCAGTTAACGTGGGTAATTCCATTAAACACTTCTTGACTTCCTGGAATGCTTGTTCGGCTTCCGGGGTCCATCTGAATTGTGCCTTTTTGAGGCAGTTCCTCAGTGTTGAAATGAATGGGTAAGATTTAGTAGCGTGGTTTGCCAGAAACCTGTTTAACGCTACCAATTTCCCGTTAAGTGTTTGAACCTCTTTGAGGGATGCGGGAGATGGCATGCAAGCTACTGCTTGTATCTTGTCCGGATTAGCCTTAAAACCCATGCCTGTAACGATTACCCCTAGGAACTTTCCTTCATCCATCCCAAAGGAACACTTTGCTGTATTCAGCTTCATATTGATGCTTCTTAAAGTTTCAAAAGTTTCCTCTATGTCTCTTAACATTTGGTCTTCTTCGATGCTTTTTATCACAAAATCATCAATATAAACTTCAAGATTTTGACTTATCTGACTCTTGAAGGCCTGATCCATTAATCGTTGGTATGTGGCCCCCGCATTCTTTAACCCAAAAGGCATCATTCTGTAACAGAATGTTCCTTGGTCAGTGAGAAACGCTGTCTTATCCTCGTCACCGGCTGCCATATGAATCTGGTGATACCCTTTGCAGGCATCGAGGAAACACTTGAATTTGAAAGGGGCCACAACAACTACCTTTAAGTCGATCTCCGGACGTGGGTAACAATTTTTCGGACATGCTTTGTTTAGATCTTTATAATCTATGCACATCCTCCACATTCCGTTGCTTTTCGGGACAATCACAGGGGTGGTCACCCACGTTTGATACTTGATTTCCCGTATGATCCCAGCTTGAAGAAGATCTTGCACCTGCTCATTCATGGCTTTTGTTTGTTCCGGGCCCATCTTCCGTTTCTTTTGTAAAATTGGGGTGATCAACGGATTTACCTTTAACTTGTGTTCCGAAATACTCCGCGGGACACCGGTCATGTCCGCGGGCTGCCATGCGAAAATGTCAATATTCTTGGTCAATAATTGCTTCAAAAAGGTTCGGATGATTTCATAGATAGCCGGACCAATTACTACAGTTTGATCAGGAAACTTCTTGTTAAGAACCCATTTCTCCGGTTCAGTCCGTTGATTTTGCTTTGAGACTTTGCTTGGCCTCGAACTTTCAGTTGTGAAGCAGTGTCGATTAACATGAATTATTGCTACTCCAGTGTGGGTCGGAACCTCTACTGCTCCGTGAGCTGTGCACGGATGGGCATTGAAGTCACCAATTGCCTCTCGTCCGAGAATAGTATCATGTTTAGATGTTGCCGATAAAACTAAAAATTCGACCTCCTCAGTTCTTGAGTGAACCCCGTCACTAAGTGTGACCGGGAATGTAATGACACCACGCGGATGCATTATTTCCCCACCAAACCCAGAAACGGTTGCATGAATAGGTCATAACCTTTCTTTATCATCTTCCACAAGTTGTTCGAAGCACTGTTCGTACATAATGTCAGAGGTGCTACCAGTGTCAAAGAACACATACCGCGACCGATAGTGTCCAAATAGAGCAGTAATTATTAGAGGATTCTTATTGCACGGTCCTCCTCTGATACACGGAAAAATGACGGGCTCGTTTTTCCATTCTTCGTCCTTAAATTCTTTTCTCTTACCATTAATCTGCTGGCCACCCTGAATCATGTGGACATTAAGATATTTTATATGTCTTTTGGCTGGGCCCTAGTTATCCTTTGCGGGAGGTTTACCAGCCCCTGATCTTACACTTTTGACCAGATGATCTAACTTCCCGTTCTGTACAGTTGCGTCTATTTCATTCCTTAGGGCCACACACTCGTTTGTATTGTGCCCTATATCATTGTGATACGTGCAATGTTTTTTAGTATCGAGGAATGATTTCCTTGGTAACGGCTGAGGTTTGCGGAAAGTCAAATTCTCCATTGTGAGGATTTCTGAAGGAGTTTTTTACAACTGAGTCCAACTCCTGTTGGAAGATCGTGTTGGAAGGTTGCGCTTGTTTTTGTTGCCAATCAACGATCTTGCATCGAATGGTTTGGACGTCTCTGCACTTGGCTGAAGTCTTGACCATATTGGCCCTTTAGCTTGTCTGTTTGGTCTTGGGGTCTGGAATTCGGCTCTTGGCAACTGCATCTGGAATTCGGTCTGGAATTCTTGCGTACAACTTAGCTGATGTCATGATTTCGTCCCAGGATTCGGGCATTCCGTCTTTTCCAGTTAGCATGCGAATTAAGGCATCACTATGGACATTTTTACAGAACGCTCCTCTCAGCATGTCTTCACTAACCCCTCCGATGTTAAGGCTCTCGTTATTAAAACGAGTAATGAAGTCCTCAATGGATTCATTATTTCGCCTTTCGACATTCAGTATTTCTGAAGGATCACGCGTATGTTTTCTTTGTTGGCTGAAGTGTTGAGAGAATTTTGCTACGAAATCTTTCCAACTTTTAATCTGTCCGCATGGTAATTTCTCAAACCACTCCCGTGCCGCCCCGGTGAATGTTAGTGCAAACATATGACACCAATATGGAAGAGTCCAACCACTGACTCCTCCAACCGCTTCAAACCTTAACAGATGATCACTTGGATCAGTCATTCCGTTATATGTTCCAACAGATGTTGGAATCTTTGAGTTAATCGGGAATGGAGCTGTCGCAATGCTTGAAATAAATTTTGATTTTTCAGCGAAAGATTCCGGGCGATATGGTTTGGAAAAATCATACTCAGCATTACTGTGATATTCCGCATGGCGGACAGCTGGCCGCGGATAGCTAGTCCCTCCGTACGAAGGGAGGCGACTGTCCCCGCTGTAGTAACTACCTTCCGGAAGATACGTTGAGTCATATCCATCCAATTCATCCTCATAAGATGGTACTCGCATATCTATGCGAGGACGAGGACGTAACCTCCGGATCTCACCTACATTCTGTTCTAGTGGCTGACTGTACTGAATGTGGCTTCCCCTTATGGGGGGAGAGATAGATCTCCTGGGAGGTTCGTCGTACGTCAGGGTACGGCCATGGAAACGCTCATTCCGGACCCGACGTTCATATTCTGCTTTCAAACTGTCTTGTTGAACACGAAGCCATTCGTCCGGAGACAAAAGTCCTTCGGTTCTGAAGCTATGACGATGAGCTCTTCTTGAGTTAGAATCACCAGAATCTTCTTCCAAGCCTAACTCCGACTGAGTTCGGTGGATTTCTCTTGCAACTCGTTCTAGATTCCTCAAGTTAGAACCTCTTGGGCTGTGACATGCCCCAGGTCAGTAGTTGGTGTAACAACATTCCCAGCATCTACCTGAGTAGTATCTGCTAATGGAGTGAAATGTCCCCGAGCCGCTGAACCACCTAAGGTAAAACCTCTAGGGTTTACGGCATCAGTTCGTGGAGGAGAGTTTGTGATTCTAGCAAAAATGGATGTTGCTTCTTCACGTGATTCAATATTGAGATCTCGTGGAGGTTGCGATTGATTCTCCGTCGGCCCTTTAGGTAATTGATTCATATCGTAAAGAGGACGAAATAAATTTTTTGCTGTTCTAACAAAGACACGGATGGCGCCAATGAAGAAACACGGATCTACTCCCCACTAATGGGTCCTAGATCCGATGCGTCAACAGGGTAGGATACGGTTAACTGCATATACGATTTGAGTACAATTCCCCAAATTCCAATGACGTGAACCTGCAAAACAAACATCGTGAGCTCGTTATGGGAAGGACAAGAGGGGGGGTCTTCCCGTAACCACCTTACGGCGTGAGAATAAGTACAGTTCTGACGAGAGTAAAGTAATTAAGTAAATTGAGAGAGTACAGTGAGAGTGAATGAATACCTCATGATGATTGAGAGGTATTTATAGCCGAAGGGTGTGGGGAAGTGTTGGGCCAGCTGTCCCTTTAGAAGATGCTCTCATAACCGTCTGGACACGTGCCTTCATATGATAGGTTCAGGCTATACGTTGCATGTGCATGTATAACAACCTGGACACGGTTCTCTCTATCATTGGTTAGCGGAGCAATATTGGCCATGTGCACGGTTATAACGACCTTGCCAGGTGTCACTGGCTGATTGGCCGAAGAATCACATAATGCCCAAGAAAGCATCTTGGCAAATCTTCTAGAAGGTAATTGGTTATTGACAGCTGTCCCGGGGCATTACCTCGTGGTTATTTACGCGAAAGGATATTCCTTCTTGCGGATGACTCTTGAGGGTGCCAGGATGCTTCCGCATATGCCACGAGGATGTTTCTTCCTCAGATGATTTATGCGGATGATTCATATGTCTCGCAGGTGACCTGTGACATACTCTTGGTTGACTCGCAAGTGTTACTTAAGGGTATTTGGGTCTTTTTAGTACCCTACCTCTATAGCCGGGCACGTATGTTTCGGGGGCACAAACTTTTTTATAGATATTACATATATATATATATATATATATATATATATATATATATATATATATATATAGTCGAGATACTGTACAATAATAACTTCGTGTACGATAGGTACGCGGGACACTCAAAGGAAAAAAACAAGGAAAAAATACTAAAACGCTCAAAAAGCGCTCAGCCGGAACCCTAAACCTCTCAGCCAAAGCTAAAACGCTCAAAAACATGTTTTGTGAAAAAAATAAAAAAAATTGATCGATTAACGATCCAAATCTGTTTTTTTTTTTGTGAATTGATGATTAATTGGGTATGTATTGATGATTCCGAGATGTTGTGATGTGATTTCATGGATTGATTCGTGAAAAAAAGGGATTCGCGTACCTATTGTACGTTAAGGTATTATTGTATTGGATCTTTTGCATATATATATATATATATATGTTTGTGTGTGTGTGTGTTTTTGGTGTTAAAAATAAGATTATTTGCAATGGTTTATGAGATAATTACATGCTCAGAATGGTTTCTGCTTATAATAAATCGGTCGATAAAAGTTTTATCCATGTACATTAGTGAATAAAAAAATTTCGTTAAGGCCTACGGGACTGTTTATTTTAGCTCAGCCGGTGTATTTAAATTCTTGGAGACGGTCCTGATAACTTAGTTGAGGTATTTATATTGCTAACCTAACTTAGTCAACAAGTTATCTTATAAAAACTCTAAAGCCTTTTAAAACATTACAACTTAATGAGATATTTAGGCCTGAGTCTTCACGGTCTTACTCTATTATGATTTATTAACAACAAAAATAATTGTTATATTGAATCTTATTTAACATTATAATATTCTTACCGTTCGAAAAAAAAAACATTATAATATTCTTAGTTATTGATCATTTATTATTTTTGTTTTACCCAACCCACTTTATGTTGAACCAGATGCTATAATTTCTTCTTCTTCGCTATACATATCTTCTCTTTTTTCGATAGCTGCTTTAGAGGTTGCTTAGTTAGTCAGTACCTGATTGCACTAGCCGATTTAAAACTTTTAGTTCAACTTAAAGACCTGAATTAGGGCGTGGACGAAGAAATTTTAATCAATAGGGTCGGAACTCGCCGATAGAAAAGAGACATAATTTGACAAAGAAAAGAGAGTGCTCGCCCCGACCAACAAAGACCGTAATCACGAGTTTTTCTCCATTCCTCTCATATCGTCATAAAGCCCGTAATGCTTTGACTTTCTCTCCCAGCTAGAAGCATATGTGACCCACAATGATGGTTGTAAAAATTCCGTTTAGGTGTCGATTAATCCCTAATTAATCACTAGTCGGTACCCCACGATCTAGTTGCTGATTAATCGTTATTTGGTCAAGATCGGTAAAAATTGATAATTTTATATATAAATTTGGTATAAGTATGTATATTTGAAAAATTACATATAAATTCCAATCCGAATAATCCTAACTAGTCCCTGCTAATCTTGATTAATCGACAGTCTCTACCCAACCGTCCGACTAACGCCTAATGATTTCTACAACATTACCCGCAACCAGTAGTATATAAAGAAATTAAAAGAAAGATAGGTTGAAAGAGTTTGGATATGTGTGCATAAATATGAAAAGGTTTGTGAAGAAACACTAACCGGACCCCGGGCAGATTACTGGTAACCTGGGGGTTAGATAGATGTTTCCCACGAGGGGTTAGACCCAGAGATGATGGTTCTTCTGATAACCTGCAAAACAGACACCGTGAGCTTGTCACTGAGAAGGGGGGGGGGTTCCTCCTTGTGACCACCCTCCGGCGTGAGAATCAGACTAGATTGCTCTTTAAATATAAGTGTATATTAAGAGATTGCTAGAGCAGATATCAGGTATATTATGATGATACAAGATAAGATATGATGATCATACCATTTGTGGTATTTATAGCCGAAGGTAGGTTTCCAAGGAAGTGTGGCCGGCTGCAACAGTGTTCCTGTTCCACCAACAGTGGCCTACGCACGTGCCCTGCTGGTAGTTGGTGGGTAGGCAGCGGCTGATAGTGACCAGGCCTGCTGTGTACTATTCCTTTTCCACCAACTGCCGGCTATGCACGTGGTATGACAGGAGTTGGTGAGTAGGCAGCGGCTAATAGTGACATACAGTACAGGAGCATGCTGCTCGCCATACTGTTGTCAATAAGCTGTCGTATCTTTAGTCAGATCTTTTGCCCATACCTCGTCAGGTACAGTACAGAAGATCTTCCCGTATCGTACGGACTGGCTTATTTGGGCGGGAGTATTCCCCCTCCCGCCCTTGTGCGGGATTGTTCCCGGCTTTGCTCATTCCTTCAGGTGACACTGACTGATTGAGAGCTAAGTGCCTTGTGTGTGTAGCCTTGCTGCGCGGGTGGCCTTCCCTGATGGCTTGTATCCGAGGCTGCGGGGACAGGCGGAGTCCTTCACCATTGGGAGGCATTTCCTGCGGGAACAGCTTGCGTACTGCGCGTAAGGACGTCACGTCTCTGAGCATGGTTGGTCCTGCGGATCCAGTTGGTTTCTGCGCAGACGTTCCTCTTCAAGGTGAGTCTTGCGGGTCCAACTGGGCTCTGCTGGGACCTACCTCTTCAAGTCCCCCCAGTCCAATGTTCTTCTCATGAGTGTTTAATAAAGTGAGGTGAACTTTTGGACTTAAGCAAAGGGTTTTTGAAAAGGGTTTTTTAAGGTTTTCCATGGGGATTCTTCCCGCGGAAGTCCTTGTCACTTGCAGAAATTCCCGAGTTTCCTGCTTGGTCTTTGGGTATGATGCGGGTAGGTCTGTAACCTCCTCGCAAGTCAGGAGCGTTGAGTCCCACTTGTGTGGATTCTCCATGAGGTTTTGGTAGTTTTAAACATAGTGATCAATTATGTTAAAACCACCAATTCCATCCTGGAGCTTCAAACAACGTAGTTCTCGACTTTCCCGCTATGCGGGGATGTTATTTCCGTTTCCGCAAGCATTGCCCAGAAGATCCTTCTTGGTTTCAATTCCCAGCGGAGCGCTAGGTATGTGAAGGGTTTTGCCTTAACACTGTACCCGCGCTCGTCTTACGGTTACTTTACTTCCAAGGTATTCCTGGCGTCAATTCCCTGCGGGTGCTAGGTATGTGAAGGGTTTTGCCTTTACACTGTACCCGCACCCGTCTTATAGTTACTTGGTTGCCGAGGTATACTTGGCTTCAATTCCCTGTGGGTGCTAGGTATGTGAAGGGTTTTGCCTTAACACTGTACCCGCATCCGTCTTACGGTTACTTGTTTGCCAAGGTTTTCTTGGCTTCAATTCCCTGCGGGTGCTAGGTATGTGAAGGGTTTTGCCTTAACACTGTACCCGCATCCGTCTTACGGTTACTTGTTTGCCAAGGTTTTCTTGGCTTCAATTCCCTGCGGGTGCTAGTTATGTGAAGGGTTTTGCCTTAACACTGTACCCGCATCCGTCTTACGGTTACTTGTTTGCCAAGGTAAGGGGTATTTTCCCGCTTACTTTTTAATCTTTTTGAATTTTGAATTTTGAAATTCGAAGAGTTGGTGGAAAGATAAGAACAGTCCAAACCTCTGAAACGTCGTGCGACGGTTTCTTCTGACTGTCAGGACGTGCAGGAAGTTATGGTGACGTGACAGTACATGGTCATTCCAGACGCTTTTTTAGGCGCGTGGGCGCGATTTTTCGGGCGCGTGGCCGTGAAATTAATGGCATGCGTCCTGTCAACAGCTGTTGCCAGCTTGCTTTTTGCCACGTGTCATAGTTTCATTGCACCTTCGTTTTCTCTCTCTTCCGCATTAATTTCATCGCATTAATTGCGATTAGTATATAAAGGGGGAGAGGGTTCTTTGTAATCCACACTTTCACTCTTCTCTTCATCTTCTAAGCGATTTCCGGCGAATACTCACCTTTTCAGGCAAGCATTCTCCCGAAATCTTTTTCTTCTTTTACAAGATGTCTCGTGATCTCGAATCTACAGCTGATGACAAGAGTACTGCTGGCGAGTGCCAGCGTGCAATGCCTGGCGATCTGTATCGGTACGTCGTCAGGAAGTTCATGCTCGAGTCTCTCGAGCCTGAGTTTCCTGAACCCCATCAGACGGTGTACGATGCCCCCAGAGGCAAGATCGGGGTTTATGCTGCATTCTTTGTTTATGGGAATCTTAGGTTCCCATTGACAAAGTTTGTTTACCGTGTCCTTGAGAGGCACGGTGTTCATTTGACCGAGTTGCACCCCATGGCGATCGCCAAGATTCGCCACTTCGAGTGGGTGTGCCGGATTTTGGGCATTGAGCCCTATGTTGACCGCCTGATGACCTTCTACACTTGGAGGTGCATCCAGGGGTGGTATACGTTGATAACCCGGATCAAGGGTTTGAAGATTTGCGCAACCGAGCGCAGTCTTCGTTCGTGGAAGCGGGAGTTCTTCTACCTCTCCGCTCGCGCCATCCCCCTTGCCATGAAATTTAAGAACGGGCAAGTACTTCCCAGCCTTCACGCCTCCAACTACGAGGAGGCGGAATGGTTTTCGAAGATATCTCGGGTCCAATCTCCGGTTTACCGGTTTGCGGAGTCCGGGATGGTGATGCTGGGGATGAGCCGGGTGTGGAAGGTTTCCGATGCGCAAAAGATCCCAATCGTCCTCGAATACGGTTCGAACTCTGTTCCTTACGGTATGCTTTGTTTCTCTTTGTTATTTTAGAATTTCTTCTGATCTTTCCTGTTTAATTCAGAGGGGAACGACTTGAAGTCGCTCCTGTACCCGCGGGAGGCTGATGGTCCCGCTCGGATGGGTACTCGCGCTCTAGACGAGAACGAGTTGCCCATCCTAGAACAAACGGCGGATCGGTTCGTGGAGGTCTATCCGCTAGGCCATGAGATCCTTAGCGCCCGTCGGCCAGGTAAGGCGCTATTCGACCCTCGACCCCTCAATGTTGAAACCTCTGCTGGAATTCCTCTAATCGTATGTTCTGATGAGGAATCCGCAGATGGTCCTCCGTTGGTGCGGAAGAAGAAGGCTGCCGGCGGGAAGGGGAAGGAGAAGGTGGCCTCCACTGCCGATCCAGCGCCTCGGTCTGATTCGGAGACCGAGAGCGAAGAGGTGGCGGGGAATCCCGGTGGTGATAAGACCACCGCTCCGGAGGTTGCGACTGTCACCTCCGGAGAGCCCAAGAAGACGACGGTGAGCGGCGCAAAGAGGACGGCTCCATCGGGTTCGTCCCCGCCTCTCCGTACCTTTAGGCTCAAGAAAACCCGTAAGTACAACTTCCTTTAGCTTTTATCTTCATAGCTTAATATCATTTAACACTTATCTTCTTTGTGCAAGCGTGGATGTTGACGCATTCCAGGGTGGAGCGCAGAGTGGTACCTCCCCGCCAATGACGGTAGGCCCGGTCAGCCTACCTGAGGCGACGACCCAGGCGGCTGCGCCTGCGCCTGCTTCCGCTGGTTCAGTTGCTCACTCCTTTGAGCCGACTGTTCCAGCTGTGATGACGTCACCGCCGGCTGTGAGTGCTATTTTTACAGCATCCTTCACCGAGCCGGCGGTTACTATTGCTGCGGATTCCGCGGCGGCGACCGCGGCGGCTGCTACCATGCCCCCGCCATCGGCAACGACGGCCGATCCATCAGGTACGCATGGGGCTTCTCGCCAATCTCTGCCACCTTCCCATCTGCCTGACCTCTTGGATGGATTTCCTTTGGGTTCAGGTGATGGGTTCGGCGGCTATCGGCCTGTAATTGACCCTACAGGTGCGTAGGGTTTTTTTGGCCCATTTTATATATATATTTTCTTTATCATCTTTTCCTAACTGCTTTATGTTTTTTTTGCAGTGTCGGATTCCAATGAAGTGTATGTTCCACGATGGAACATTCGCCGAGGAACAACCCTTCGCACCCCTGTGGAGTGCGTGGAATGGGCTCGTCACGCTGCTCCCAGTGGTGCGTTGGGGGAAGCCATGGCTAGCTACCAGGAGGGTAGGCTAACCAATGAGCTTCGGGTTCTCCTGGCCCGGATGCAGCCGCGCGTCGAGCAGCTTTGTCGTGAAAACGACAAGTTAAAAGCAGCTCTCCTTAAAGAAGTGGCTCAGGCGCGGGCTGTCCGGGAGGAGAACCAAAGGCTTTCCGCATTGGCTGCGGAAAAGGAGAAGGCCTTCAAGGCCCTCGAGGTTGAAGTTCAGGCCCGGCTCGAGGCCCGTTCCAAGGCTGCCCAAGCTGTTAATGAACAGCTTCGGCTGGCTAAGGAAACTGCAAGGAACGCAACCGAGAGGGCCACCAAGGCTGAAGCTGTTGCTGAGCCTCTACGCGTGGAGAATGAGGAGCTTAAAGCCAAATTAGAGGCTCTCCAGCAGGCTCATGATGCCTTGGCGATGGAAGACGCCAAAAAGCTCCAAGAAATCCTGGACCAGAGGGGGGTGCTTGACCATGCTGAGCGTAAGCTAAAGGGCGTCGAAGAGGCTGCGGCTAAAGAAGTGTTGCTTGCCAACCTCAACAAGAGTGAAGCCGATCGCGCCTGTAACGAAGCTCAAGCTGCCCTCCAAGAAGCCCTGGTTGCCAAGGAATGGCTTCTTCGAGAAGCGTTGTCTCGGGTAAGCTTTTCTTCATGTCTTCACGCTTTTCTTTGTAAATAGAAAAGGTTTTGACACTTGTATATTTTCTTTTGTAGGTTGTGCATCGGGTCTTTGCTGAGACCTCTTATGATGATGCTATGAGCGCAGCCCTCAACGCTTCTCACGAGGATGGGGAAAAGGTCGGCTTCCTGCTTGGTCTAGGGTTCGTTGAGAAAGCCATCCAGCCTTCCAACTTCCCTTTGTACAATGTTGATACTGAAGCTGTTTACGACCAAGCAGTGAATCAGTACGCCGCCTTCCCGCATCCGGTGGTGGAGAAGGTGAATGAAGTTGCTGTTGCTGATGATGGGCTAGCTATCCTTAAAGCTTTCCTTGAACTGCCACGATCTACTGATGGTGCTGGTCCAAGTGGAAGTGGCCTTAAGCCTGATCCTGAAGATCCCTTCCCACTGCTAGGATAGATTTAGCTTGTATAGATTTATTTTCTTGTAGGCGGGTAGTTACCCGGCCATTCTTATAATGAATCATTGTGAAATATAAATCTTTGTGTGGGTAACACCGCTTCTTTTATTGGATTCCTTGCTTTATAAACGTTATGACTTGCATACTTTAGTTTAAATTAGCAATTTTCCAAGTGTAGAATAAGTTAACCTTTGAACGTGGTAGATAATAGGTTGAAGTTTTGCTTCCTCTTTCGTGATTGTGCGGGTAGGACCGTCACTTGCACTTAGTAGGATGGCTAAACTTTTCCTACGTCTGACCTGCGTGTAGGTTTTCCTCATCTTTTCTGAGGATAAGTTAACCTTTGAACGTGGTAGATAATAGGTGTGAAGTTTTGCTTCCTCTTTCGTGATTGTGCGGGTAGGACCGTCACTTGCACTTAGTAGGATGGCTAAACTTTACCTACGTCTGACCTGCGTGTAGGTTTTCCTCATCTTTTTTGAAATTTCTAAGTGTTTAGGATAAGTTAACCTTTGAACGTGGTAGATAATAGGTTGGAGTTTTGCTTCCTCTTTCGTGATTGTGCGGGTAGGACCGTCACTTGCACTTAGTAGGATGGCTAAACTTTAACCTATATCCGACCTGCGTGTAGGTTTTCCTCATCCTTTTGTTAGAAATTCTGTTTTGAATAACCGTTCGACGCGCGGTTGTTAATAGGTTAGCGTTCAGTATCCTCTCATGATTCATGCGGATAGACCGGCACTTTCATTTAGTGGGATAACTGAACTTTTCCCCTTCAACTGACCTGCGTGAAGGTTTGTCGTTTTTTGGGTTTATGCGGGTTTTGCCGCCTTCCCCATGCAACGACTTTCTACGTAATAATGCGGTGAAAACCGGCATATTAGTGTTGAATAAATTAACCGTTCGACGCGCGGTTGTTAATAGGTTAGTGTTCAGTTTCCTCTTATCATGATTCATGCGGATAGACCGGCACTTTCATTTATTGGGATGACTGAACTTTTCCCCTTCAACTGACCTGCGTGAAGGTTTGCCATTTTTTGGGTTTATGCGGGTTTTACCGCCTTCCCCATGCAACGACTTTTCACGTAAATATGCGGTGAAAACCGGCATATCCGTGTTGATAGTTCATAAAAGTATAAATGTAAAATCATCAGTGTCGATGTTTTAAGGAGAATCATTTCCATTAGAAGTGGCTCTTGGCCTTTTCTTTACAAATTTGGAATTGATTTACATGCAAACTGTGTAAATGAGCTCCCTTCCATGTTGTTGGGATGGGAGTGCCATCGAGCCGATACGCACCTGGTTCGGGATCTCGTTCTTTACGCAGCATGTAGTCTCCACATTGAAGCTGGAATTTTATTCGTGTTTTCCCCAGCTGGGGTTCTACACGCATCAGCCTGCTCAGCGTTCATTGCGCCACGAGGTGCGCGAGCGTCCCATCTCTGACAAATGCTTCAACCATGTCCTTTACGTCTATGCATTCATCGGTGTTGTGGCCTTTTGTCCTGTGAAAGTCACAGTATTTGCTCTGATCAGCATTGTGACGATGTCGGATTATTTGAGGCTTTGGCCATGGGAGCTCCTCAGTAGCGAATATCTGGGTGACGCTTTTGGTGAGCGGCGTCCATCTGGAGTTCTTGTTTGACTGTACGTTATCCCTTCCGCCTAACCGATGTTGCAAGCCAGATGAGGTGTCAAAGTTTACCCTTGACTGCCAAATGCCTAGCTTTCGCTTTTTGTTTAGTCGGGCGGTAAGGACGTTGTCTTCTCTTGTTTTCTGGGTGTAGAGGTTTGTGCTCTGTGGGAGATCTCTACCCAGTTGCTTCTCCGTTTCCGCAAAGCGTTTAGCTGCTGTCATGATGGCATCCCATGTGGATGGCATGCCATCTTTACCCGTTAAGGTGCGGATGAGCTCTGGGTCGTTCGCGCCCTGAATAAAGGCAGCGCGAACAAGATCTTCGCTAATGTTACCCAGACTTAGCTTCTTCGAGTTGAAGCGAGTGATGAAGTCTAGCAAAGATTCATCTTTTTCTCGAATGCACTTGAGGATTGTCCATTGCTCCTCGGTATACTTTCTTTGCTGGCTGAAGTGTTGGCTAAACTTCTGTTGGAAGTCAGCCCAGTCGTAGATGTGGTTGACCGGTAGACGATCGAACCACGCTCTAGCAGCCCCGACAAGCGTCATTTGGAACATGTAACACCACGTGGGTTCCGTCCAACTACTGACGGTTGCCCCCGCTATGAATCTGTTCAAATGATCATCTGGGTCGGATATACCATCATATGTGCCTATGCTGGACATTTGTTTGGCACTTTCTGGGGCAATTGCTTCTGCAATGTCCCTTGCAAATTTGGACGTTCCTGCATTTGCAACATTTGGTCTGAATGTTTTGGAGAAGTCACGGGACTTCCACCTGTGTTTTTTGGTTTGTAGGCTTCTCCAAAATGCCTTCTCGGTTGGGAGTCCGTTTCCTTACGCTTCCCTTTTGCCCTATGGCGAGTGTTCGCGTCGGAGTCGGACTCCGAGTCATCGTCCAAGTATTCTTCGAATTCGTCAGCCTGTTGGACGGAACGCAAGCGTTCGTCCAACTCAGCTTGGAATTCCTTTTGACGTGCCTCCGCCCATGCCTTAACTTCATCGAGTGTTTGGCGGGGGAGTCTTGTTCGTTTCTCTAACTGGGTATCGGTGATTCCCAGTGAGCGATTATTTACTGCACTTGCCCCAGCTTGGGTAACTGGGGTAGTGTTCGTAAAATTTACTTCACTTGCCCCGGCTTGGGTAGCCGGGGTAGTGTTCGTAAAAACTGTGTTGCCGGTATTCCCCCCAGTAGCTGGGGTTGTGGTTACCGGAGTTTCTTTAACCATCTTTCTAGAAGTTTGAAAAAACTGGAGAAAAATGAATTTCTAGCTTTATGCACGGATGGCGCCAATGAAGAAACACTAACCGGACCCCGGGCAGATTACTGGTAACCTGGGGGTTAGATAGATGTTTCCCACGAGGGGTTAGACCCAGAGAAGATGGTTCTTCTGATAACCTGCAAAACAGACACCGTGAGCTTGTCACTGAGAAGGGGGGGTTCCTCCTTGTGACCACCCTCCGGCGTGAGAATCAGACTAGATTGCTCTTTAAATATAAGTGTATATTAAGAGATTGCTAGAGCAGATATCAGGTATAATATGATGATACAAGATAAGATATGATGATCATACCATTTGTGGTATTTATAGCCGAAGGTAGGTTTCCAAGGAAGTGTGGCCGGCTGCAACAGTGTTCCTGTTCCACCAACAGTGGCCTACGCACGTGCCCTGCTGGTAGTTGGTGGGTAGGCAGCGGCTGATAGTGACCAAGCCTGCTGTGTACTATTCCTTTTCCACCAACTGCCGGCTATGCACGTGGTATGACAGGAGTTGGTGAGTAGGCAGCGGTTAATAGTGACATACAGTACAGGAGCATGCTGCTCGCCATACTGTTGTCAATAAGCTGTCGTATCTTTAGTCAGATCTTTTGCCCATACCTCATCAGGTACAGTACAGAAGATCTTCCCGTATCGTACGGACTGGCTTATTTGGGCGGGAGTATTCCCCCTCCCTCCCTTGTGCGGGATTGTTCCCGGCTTTGCTCATTCCTTCAGGTGACACTGACTGATTGAGAGCTATGTGCCTTGTGCGTGTAGCCTTGCTGCGCGGGTGGCCTTCCCTGATGGCTTGTATCCGAGGCTGCGGGGACAGGCGGAGTCCTTCACCATTGGGAGGCATTTCCTGCGGGAACAGCTTGCGTACTGCGCGTAAGGACGTCACGTCTCTGAGCATGGTTGGTCCTGCGGATCCAGTTGGTTTCTGCGCAGACGTTCCTCTTCAAGGTGAGTCTTGCGGGTCCAACTGGGCTCTGCTGGGACCTACCTCTTCAGTTTGCAAAGTGAGTAAATGTCGAACATAATAGACCCATATTTTGCTAATAGAGTTCTTACTTCTTGAATGAGTCTGAATTTTGAACGCTTCTTCACTTCATTCCCACACAAATGGGGTTAGAAATATTGGTTTTAGATTTCTAGGAAATTTAAACAGAGGCTATTACTTAATAGTTTCATACGTCCTTCCCAATGTGGTGTAGTGGTAGAGAGCATGGTTTTTTAATGGAGATCCAAGTTCAAACCTCACTTATAACCAGTGCTGCAAAAATCGCTAATCGGTGGTCGGGCGGTGGCGTGGGGACTAGCGATTAATTGGGATTAGTCGAGATTAATCGGGATTAATCGGATCGAACTTTAATGTATATTTTTTAGTTTTATACATACACACACATTTTTATATGTAATTTTCAGTTTTATACATACACAAACATACTTTGGCCAGAAATTTGGCTGGAATCTCGCTGGAAACCGCTAGTTTTTGCTGCAATCTCGCCGAAAATAGCTTATTTGGGTCGGAATCTCGCCGAAAACCACTGATTTTGGTCATAATCTTCTCAAAAATCGTCGATTTTGGCCAGATTTGACCGTTAACCGATTAATTGGCCGACTAGCCCAAAATTAATCAGTGAAGTGGGGACTAACGATTAATCGGTGCCCAGTCGGGATGTTTGCAACACTGCTTATAACATTTTGGAGGGACATGGGTGACTCAATGAAGGAAGACTGGATTTTTGTGATCTCTAGTTCGATCCTGAATGTGTCTGGGTTTTACCACTAGTGGGCCTTCGAGCGAGTGGATTTTCTCTGGAACTGGAGATAACTTAGAGGCACTTAAGGGCTCCGTACAGCTGGGTTGGGCTAGCCGACGGTGACCTTTTTCCATTAGGTAACCCCGAATAGAGTACCTAGGCATCCTATCTTTGTTGACCGTTAAAAAAATAATAGTTTACATAATTAAGGTATATATTAACTTTAATAATTATTTTCAGTTGAATTCATGACTAATAAATAGGATGTATAAACTATAAAGTCACGAGTTTAGTTTTAAATCAATAAAATATTAAAATGGCAAATTGGTGTTTAGTTGACAAGTTATAATATAACTATAATAATAAATGCAACTGGTTAATTTACACACTACAATCTTATATAAATTAGTACACCTATATATTTTCTTACCCTAACTATAATAATATTCTATACAATCGTCGATAAAGATGATCGAACGTTAATTGTTAACTGTTTTGAACGAGTGTAAACCAACGTATGGTTCTTCGACATCAACAAGGTACTGTGTATGACCTGTTAAAATTTTTTTAGAAAAGCAATAGCTATGGGGGTAAGGAAAGCAGACGTATCAACTACAAAATGAATGAAAACGTCTTAATTCTCAGCACATACAGCATGTCTCATGCTTAGCAGCTTTTCGTTATCATCCTTCAGTGCGGCCTGTCTAGCAACAAACTTGTTATCGACGAGGCCGGACAGGGAGACATGCTAGTAAGTTTCACACAATAGGCTTGATAATATGCAACAAGTTTACAAAAATTATTACTAGCTCAGAGATATAATTTACTTATTGAATATTTATTTATAGAAGTTAGACATTCTTTTGTTGGGCCTAATGGAACAATTTAGTATCTAATCAGGTTTACCAGCTCTTTGTATACATAATAGATGTGTTTAGAAACATCCTTATCAGTCTATACTAGGGCTGTTCAAAAAGCTCGAGGCTCGAAACTCGGGCTCGTGGCTCGCTCGATAAAAGCTCGAATAAAACTAGCTAAAAAAACTTGATTTGAAACATTCTGAGTTAAGTTGGCTCATTTTTGTAATCAAGCTCGGCTCGACCTAGGCTCAGCTCGATCATGGCTCGGCTCGTTGGCTCGATTTAAATCTCGTTTAGCTTCAAAATCAAGCTAGAGCCTTAGCTGAGATGCCTCGTTTAATTTCAAACCCGAGCTCGAAACCAGTCTTATACGAACGAATATTCAACAAAGATGTCATTATATAACGTAGATGGTATGCATATGGTAGATTAAATGTGTGCCGTTATTTTATTATGTCTTTCAAATTTCAATAAAGATTTGCAACCAATCTTGTTATTAAAATCCTTAAATAGCAAGTAGGAGCAATTTGACACACTTGCATTCCAATATTTAAATGTAGTGGCTAGCTTTCTTTGAAATAAATAAAACTTTCTTGAAACATCATCTTCCTACCAAGTTCACAATATAGTCAACTGTCTCTCTCTCTTTTAAATTCATCAATGGGTGATCCATGGTTGTCACAATAGCAACATCAATGAATCAACCATGAGGGATTTTATAGGCATCGTTAAAGACAGAGTCTCCCTATCAAAGCTCGCTCTTTTCAATAAACCAAAAACACTCTCTCTCCACCTCGCGGTCCTCCGCGCCACCTCCCACTCACCATCCACACCGCCAACCAACCATCACCTCACCACCCTCCTAACCCTCGGTGACAGCTCACGCGCCACCGCCTCCACCCTAATCCACTCCCTAATGAACCGCCTCCACCGCACCACCGACTCACACGTCGCCCTAAAGTGCCTCTTCACCATCCACCACATCATCAAACGCGGCCCCTTCATCCTCAACGTCCAACTCTCCGTCTTCACCGCCACCGGTGGCCGCAACAACTTCAAACTATCAAACTTCCGCGACGGCGCGTCACCCGCCACGTGGGTCCTCTCCGCGTGGGTCAGGTGGTACGCATGTTACATAGAAACCATCCTTTACACGTCCAAAAACATTAATGGGTTTGTAACTTTTGTGCATGAAAAGGAAAAACAAGACTCGATATCGTCGTACATGAACTTCGATTTGGTACGAGATTTCACAACGTTGGTGTCAGTGATCGAACATATATGCAAAGTCCCAGATAATCTGTTAGTCGAAAACGACAAGTTGCTTCATTGTATCATGGACTTGCTAGCAAACGATTATTTATCAACGGTTAGCGAGATTTTTCTCCGAGTTATTGAGTTCAAGGAAAGAGTCAACTTGCTGAGTTTCAACGACTCGGTTGAGTTGAGTTCGGATTTGGACAGGTTAACGAGTTGTAAAGGGAAGTTGTCGCACTTATTTTCGACTACAAAGCCATCGGTTGAGACCCTTTGGGAAATGATTGAAGAATTGAATAGTAAAATTGGGATGGTGAATAGTAAGAAACTCGGAGGAAAGGATGGTAGATTAAGATGGAACCAGACAGGCCGGTATTTAAAAAGTAATTAGTTTTATATTACTTTTAATACATCAAAGTTGTAAACTACAAATGCATTTAGAAGAAATTAAGGTCAAGTATATTGTTCTTTACATTATTTCAGTTGACTGGTATATTTGTATTGGAAAGAAAGTAAAAGATAACTTTTTGATTTTGTAAATTGATCAAGTCCATTTTGTCTGAAGTAATAAAATTAAGAAATAACTTTTCTTTTGTAATTGATCAAGTCAATTTTGGCATAAGTAATAACACCATCAAACAAAAAAGTTTTAGAATTGTGTCTTTAACGATTCAAATTTGAGTCATGATAAAGAACTTGGTCTAATAAATCTTTTTATAACAAATTCTTTTTCTGGCAACTCATCCAACACTTTCTTTAAATATTTTATTTATATATTTTATTTATGTCAAAGCTAGTCTTTATGGGGATTGTGTAATTGTTGTTGTGCCTGGTACTAGATCTATCTTGAATTCGACTTCACGCTCCGGTGGTATTCCTGGAAATGCATCTGGGAATACATCAGGAAATTTTGAGACGACTTGTACGTCTTCTAATTTCTTTTCGTTGTGTTCCTTTCTCATGTATGCTAAGCATCTTTTACGCAGACATTTATTAGCTTTAATCATTGAGATTAGGCTAACGAGACCAACATCTTTGTCTCCAACTGCTTGGATGGTATTTCCATCAGTTGTACGGATTTCAGTTGTTTTCTTTGTCTCCAACTGCTTGGATGGTATTTCCATCAGTTGTACGGATTTCAGTTGTTTTCTTATCACATAAGATATGGGTTTGGTTATTGGAAAACAAGTCCATACCTGGGGTGATATCAAAAGCAGTCAGTGCCATTATGAGCTAGGTTACGGTATGGTAGGTTTCGGTAGCGAGGTGCAATTGCGGCAAATGATTATTCTTTTGGTGTGGGAAAGATGAATTGTGATCGGATGCAACTTGAATATGTAGGTTTGGCCCTTAAGGATGGGTGTGGGAAACTTTAGGCATGTTGAAACATCGGTTGTTGTATCGGTTGTTGTCTAAGCATCTTTCGGTAAAACGGTTTTTCTTCTAGAACCAACATTTTATTTCATGGAATTCATGTTATTAAAAGAGAATAGAAAATATAGTAAAAATTAAGGTGAGTGAATGTTTTTGCTGTAGAAATTTTAAACAAAGATTGGTTAATTTATAGTGCTAATATACTTAACTTTTATTCAAAAAATTGTACGTGAAACGGCTATAAGACCGTTGTCGAACATTCCACGACCTCAATCTCCATCGCGTAGTATAAACAGAAAAAACATCGAAACCTGAAGCCAAACTGATGTTGCGGAGATACTAAGCTTTCCAAGAAACCAAAAGAGGAACCCGAAGGGTGCCTTGGGTGCCCTAAACCCTACATAATGTGTTTCTACATTTTGTAGTGGTACAATTCAAGTAGGGACCACGTCTTTATTTCGTCCAGCCTTCAAGTAGGGATGAGCACTTTTTTATCAAATACATGCATTTTACTTGTACCCATACTGGTATAGTACTGAACCGTTACTGACTAAACATGATAAGTACTTGTATCAGTATTCAATTTTCTTATTATCGGTATAAAACACCCAAGACATCCTAGGATCAGTCTTCTCCCGTTTTTGGTTGATAAAACTCGAAGAACACCCTTCTAAAGTTAACACATAGCTAAAAACGAAAAAAATTGTAGGGCCTACATAACAAACGTCAACCTCGGTGTAATCTATGATGGGATGTCTTCTACTATGCCAAAATAAACTTGCCTACGTTGAGTCGTTGACCTTTAAGCCACCTTGAACGCCAAGGCAGTGTAACTAACGCTAAGCCTGATGTAGGCTAAGTTGGTCGTCAGATTTTTCTACTTTTTTCTTCTTTTGTAACATCCGGCCCCTCGCATCACCAATATTGTTCGTTTTCCCCCCAACGTATGGCCAATCCAGTTATTCACGGATTTGTTTTTGGTTGCTCCGGTGGAGACCTTCCAAGAGTTAACCCATCAGGTTACTATTCCCACCTGAATACGTTTGACTATGGAGTTTTCATTTGCTCCATAACTAGCTAGCTAAGCCCAAAACACATCAGTGATATATGAGGCGGGGCACTCTTTACGGGCCTTTAATCTGTCATGCCAGGTCCAATGTGGTATTTTTTAAGGTGTTACATATTTGATCTTGTGGCCATAACAAATCATGTTTAACAACATTACCCTAAATAGAGCATGCATACACAAAGTAACATAGTTCCACATTCCATACTGAGTGAATAGTTTTTCTTATATTTTAATCCGATTTTAACAAGCTAATGACTTTGTTCAACTGTTTTCACAACTTGTGAAATTAAACATAAATTAAATAAAGAGTTAAGGGTTAGAGATAACATAACCATATTTATAGAGCTTCAAGTGAATGTGAAGTAATTCACTTTATGTCTTCTCCCCGATCCTCGATTGAGAGTTTTCTTCACTAGTCGTTTCTAAAATGGTAGGGATCGCAAATACAAACGTCTCATTTTACAAAGTAAGTGATCATCTTCTTCACCAAGTACTCAGCTTTACAATTTCTTCTAATCTCACTATATCAAGATATTGAGTTTTGACCTAACAACTAATTAACTTTATATCAAGATAGAGTTCCAAACCCAATACAAAACAACACTATATCAAGATAGTGTGTTCCCTTTATCAAATCATCAACTAACGATGATTCCTCACTTGTCAAAACACTAGAACAACATATAGTGTTTACTCCTAAAATTACAAGTAAGATGGTTGGTGCAACATCCTACTTTTAATGATAACAAATAAAAGAATTTCATTTACTTATATTGTGTTATTATTTAGTTTAGTTAGACAAAAACAATAGAGGGTGGGCTTGGACAAAAAAGATAGAATAAGGGATAGTGATGGCCTTAGGTCTATGTGCTTAGGGGTATATAAACCTCCCTAAAATCCTAAAACCCTCATTTCCATCAACCAACCTCCATAACACACTCATAAACATACACAAACACTCTCATCATTTTGAACTTAGATCCGAGCTGAAGAAAGGTTGGGTTTTGTGTTCAACATCATTAAACAACAAGAGAAGCACGTCCAGATTAACGATTTGAATCCGAGCCAAAGCAAAACCAAACCCAAAAGGTAAGTTTTAGACTAAAGGTTACGTTTTTTATGTTGGTTTGCCCTAGGATTTGATACTAAGGCAAATCGGGCCTCATTGTGTAAGAAAAATTTAAGCTTGAACGTAAACTAGATGTTTTGAATGAAACGGGACAACCGGGTAACGTTTGGACCGGGTTAGTGAAAGGAAACAATATGGTTAAAGTCCTAGGCTTGTTTCTTATGCGAAATGGGCAAAACAAGTCAAAAAGAAAGGCTGGAAGTGTTGAAGAGAATAAAATAAAATTCAAACAAAAAGTATTCGAATCGAATGGACTAAGTAATCGAATCGAATGGGCAAAGTAATCGAATCGAATAAAAAGTAATCGAATCGAATGGACAAAGTAATTGAATCGAATGAGCAAAGTTATCGAATTGAATGGGCAAAGTGATCGAATCAAATTGAATGGGCAAAGTAATCGAATCAAATGAGCAAAGTAATCAAATCAAATTGATAATTCGATTCGATTAGAATCAACCATTCGATTAGAACATGTCATTCGATTAAAATCAGCCATTCAATTAGAACCTATCATTCAATTAGAATCAGTCATTCGATTAGAACCTGTCATTCGATTAGAATCTATCATTCGATTAGAATAGTCATTTGATTAGAAATATGATTCAATTAGATTTGTTCAGACTTTAGTTTTCTGATGAATTTTTAGTAAAGGACTGTTAATGAAAATAAAACAGCTTAACCCCAGCCAGGGGCTCTGCCCCTTGGACCCCTCTAGGGGCTGCCGCCCCTAGAACCCTGCTGCTAGGGGCGCTGCCACAGACCCCCATTCGTTGAGGTTTTTATTAACCTAGAAATATGATTGGATGGGGCTAGTTAATTGATACTTGTAATTGTTATACAGTTAGCTGCCCCCAGTTAAGGAAATGAGTTACCATTAACTCTGAAAGGAATCGGACCCAGGTGAGTTTCTAGCCCCATTTCCTTGTTGTAGGTTCCCAGCCGGATCTACACGAGATATCTCGTTCTACGTAGGTGCGGAATCCCTACGTAAGACGTTACGAGCGTAGAAGACGATACGAGTTAACACAATCGAACACACGTTACAATAAACAAATACTCGTTATATTGCAACCTTAAACACGTAATATCAATCACTGATTACAGGACTCTCTGACTCGTAAACTCGAATAATAAAACTTCTTATTGATTAAGCCGTAACCTAATCAATATATATCACGACAACTTCGCCTGGCATGTTCAGGCGAAGTTGTCCCTAACTTCGCTTGTCTAACAAGTTCGCCTATATCAGCGAACTTGTTAGCTAACTTCGCTTACATCAAATACAAAACATTAAAAACTCGATTACAGACACTAGACACTGAACTACTGACATCATGCACCAACAGACTCCCCCTTGGCAGTAGCTTCATCTCTTTATCTTCAAACACGTGTCTTGTAATCTTCAACAATCTTGAATCTTCATCTTTAAGCATTCACTCCTTCTCGTACACATACCGACACAACTCTTTGATATTTCCTCGCTTCGTCTTTCCAAGCATGAATATAAAAGATTTTCTTCTCATTCAGCACCTGCAGATCAGCTCGAGACAGGTTCACTAGATGCATCGGATCATAGACTCTCAGCAGCTCTTGTTCATCTTCGTCTTCCATCACTGCTTCAGCTGTCTCACAGTCTACATACCACCACTTCAACTCTTTGAGCACATCCTTGGGAATTTGTTTCATCGGCACTTCTTTCAAACATCGGATCGGTTTATACTTCATAATCATCCAAGGCTTGCCATCTGCTCTCAACCCTCTATCTTTATCTTTGATAAGTTTACCCTTCTGTGGTTTCAGCAGCTCGAACTTCTTTTCCTTTATACTCTCCTTCCATACTATCTTCCCGATGACTCTAGCCATATTATCATCACTTCGATTTATCAATCCCAATCTGGCTAAGTCTTTCACTTCACATTCTGGCAGTGTGTTCAACGATCTCAACATTCTTTTGAAGTACTGAATACCATCATATCTCTTAATCACGAAGAGCCTCAACTGCTCATCGTATATCCAGCAAATAATCCCTTTTCTCGCTTCAGCATAGCCTCTAATGTTGTAAGTCTTCTTAAACATAGTAGGGATCGCTGGTTTCTTCGTTTTGACGAACCACTGAGCATAGGCTTCTTTCCATCTAGGCTGCTCTTCCCATTCAGTCTCATCATTTCCCATCTCTTTACTCATATCTGCGTTATCGACTTCTGGAATCTCATGCTCTACATTCTCTTCTACTATCTCTCCCTCTTCTATCTCATCATCAATCACAATCTGTTCACCAATCTTCTCTATCTCATCACTCGGTAATACATCATCATCACACATAAAGTCATCATCCATCTCCTCAACCTCCACTACCACCACATCATCACCACCAGCTGCAGTTGTCGACTCCCCCTGAGTTGTGGAAGTCCCAAGAGCTTGTACAGTTCTTGGCAACTCACCACCTGCACCTTTCGATGCATTGGGATCATCGTCTCGATCATTTCTCCTCTTGGTCCTCAACTCATCGCCTTTACAGCTCGTCTCCCCCTGAGATGCCAAGAACTCCTTCAGAGCATCTATGATTTTTCCATGTTCTACCAGCAGGGACGACTGCATCTGATTCTCTGCAACTAGGCGTTGAATAGCCTGGGTCTAGATAAGATTAATCCTTGACTGCTCTGCCACGACCCGTTCAAGTGCTGCTATTCGTTCAGAGTCTGATAGGGTTGCATCGAAATCAAACCTCATATGAGATATATCGTGAGTGTACTGAGGAGGGATTGCCGATGTATCCGGGACCTCAGAAGTAGACGTAACCGCAGTTGGTATCGTCACCGATAACCCTGCAGTGGCCACAACCATCGACTCAATAAAATGTGCCACGACCTCCGTTGGAGTAAGAGTTGGAGGTGGCAACGAGACAATCTCCGGAGCCGATAGTTGAAATGAAGTGAGTGGGAGGCCAAATGAGGATGAGGTAGCCACCACGGGAATGTCCGTGGCGCTTGGCCTTGTAACCTGTAATGATGAGGGAACCATTGTCATACCGGACAGTGTGGGTGGGGTGAAACGTACCACCCTCGAGCTCTCACCGGCTCCCGATCCTGCACCTATCCGTTCCTTTCTTGATCTCCGGATCAACTGTTGAACTTCTTCTTCATAGTCTGACTCACTATCATCATCAGCTCTCTTTCTTTTCCCATGAGTCCATTCATGTGTTACCAAAATCCGTCTCGCTTCGGTCAATTCATCATCAGAATCTGAGTCAGCCACCATTGTAGCTGCCCTAGTAACATTCACACCCGAAGCTTGTTCAACCGAGACCTATACATTCTCCTCTGGATCAACGCTTTCCATGTCAAAAAATCCCTGACCGCCAAACTCTGCGTCAAGATCTATGTTCTCCTCCGGTGACACAACAGGAGCAGCAGGTATAGCTTGAGGTGCTCCTACCTGTTGTGGTGCTGGGTCCCGAAACTCGTCCCCACGAGCAGGCACATACCCCTGGTTGATTAAGTACCCGAATAGTGGAGTATGTCGAGGACGGAGCTCAGGTTTGCTCCTCGCACTGGAGGATCTGCATTGGACAAAGATCCTTTTGCTCACACTTTCTATGTATCGGATTGGGCGGCGCTGAGGTAGCGTTGGAGCAACATGATCCAAGATCATTTGGAGAAATCTTGGATACATGATAAATCTCTCACGCGCCACCGCTCTTCGTTGTCGATCGATCTCGTAGAAGACCATCTGACTAAAGCTGTAACGCTTGTTATAAGTCAGAGCAGTCATAGCCGACTGCATGGTCGCGCCCATGCCATCAGTGCCCGCCTTTCTCCCTGACATGCAAACAATCATGACATGCATGAGAAAGCGCCACTGGTCAAGCAAAAATCCCTTCCTTCTCTGGGTATCTCCCAAGGGACCTGAGTATCCCATCCTCAAAAACGCTCCATCACGGAAAGGAGCTACAAAATCTGTCGGGTCATCCCTCGTCTCATCTCCAAAACGTAAAGCCGCCCGGATCTGTTCAGATGAGAACTGAACAATGTGATTGTTGACTGTTGCTCGCATCACCGGGGGCTCGACCCTACAATCATATTCCACGGTCTGCCAAAAATCCTCAATGTTTGGCAAGGATATTAGCAGTGTTGTCGTAATCTCATGGAATATACGCGAGCGTAGTAGGAATGTGATGAATTCGCGGAAATCATCAACTCCGCTCGCCTCCGGGTCTAATGTTATATACATGTTGTGATCCGGGAAGAACTGTCTTTGGTTATCACCACCATCATCACCGCCTGCACCACCTATAGCAGCCATATCTGCACCAAACAGACTAAGTTAGATAAGCGACAAAGCAAATCACAAGTTCGCCTGTTACCATGAGCGAAGTTGTGATCTTTTCAGTATAGGCGAAGTTAAAGGTGGGGCGAAGTTGGGAAACAACTCGCTTCAACTTTAACTTCGTCTGTTAACTGTTAAGTAAAAAAGTCCATGCGAAGTTAATGGTAACTTCGCCTAACCACAACATCGCCTCATAAACTGTTTTAAAAATAATTATCAGGCGAAGTTAAACCTCAGGCGAAGTTACGGACAACTTCGCCTAAACTGTAACTTCGCCGAATATGAAACGGCATCAGTTAGGTTTATCGAACGACGTGATTTGGTCAACTTTGAGCTTGCGGATCTCGTAAAACTTGATTTAATGACGATTTAGACGATTAGATTGATTATGAACACGTAAAGATACGTTTGAAAATCGGTTGTTAAGGGTTCGAAAAATGAGAACGTGAATCGGGTCGAATCGACCGATGATAAACGTTAATGAACATGATTAATCGATTGGATTACCCTACACACCTTTAAACACGGATTAGAATCGAAGGAAGAGAGAACACAGAAAGATCGATAAGTTCGCTGTAGGATTAGAGGTTAAGTTCGCTGGGTTTTGAAAATAATGGACCAGTTTGACCTATGAATTCCTTTATATAGGGTCAGAGTTGTTCCGGCGAAGTTATGGATAACTTCGCCTATAAATGGCGAAGTTATTCTCAACTTCGCTGGAATTAAAAAAAATTTCAAAACAAACCCCATAATTTGAACAATTTGCAATTAAATTTTAAAACAACCTTTAATGTGTTAAATGATACGATCAAGACCAAGTAACCAGATATAAAATCATACAACTACATAAGTAGAAAAATTTTAAAATTTAAAGTACACGGGATCAAATTTCAGTCTTGATAGGGACTACCATGTTTTAGAAAAGATCCGAACAGGAATCATACTAACTACGTGACTGTCACACAGATCCGTGTTCAGCTTTATTATGACATAAAGAGACAGGTTGTAAGCAGGTAATTAACTTAAAATGGTTTTCATCGTTTCTGTGATACGGGTTCGGTTCAATTAAGCTCAAAACTTAAGTGGGCAACAACTCAGAGATTATGATGCCTCCTATCTATTCTCAAAAGCGTATTTGGCTTTCCCCAAGTCACCCCGAGTTGACCTCGACCCGTAGTGTCTGATTAAATAGTAGGAACTCTTCGATCTTTGGACTCTTAATCCCGTTCTCTATCTTGCATCTTAATTGAGAAGTCTTATCATTATGAACTCTATAATTTACACAAACTTCAGATAAACTACTGCACGTCCCGAATCTGGATCACTGCAGTTTCTTGACATGCTATCTTCACGGGAATCAGAACACTCACGGGCTCGTGTATGACTGGGTAATCGCTTTTCTGCCTATCATTCGGAAAGATATATATGGAGACATGCACAATTGTTAAGAAGTTTCCACGTAAAATCGAGTAGATTTAGTTAGTATCACTTCTACTTTTACGCACCATAAAAAGCTACCATGACATACAATGACTGTTCTAAAGTCTTTTAGGCCTAATAACTTCACTAGTTAAGCACATAGAATCAGTATATCTATCAGTTTCCAAGGTTGGATCAATTTTCTGTTAAACATAGTAAAGGAACTTCTTACGAAGTAGTAGACTTGAAAAATAATTTCATCTCCCGGAAAAATTTTTAACTTCAATTGCCCCGATCAAATTGAAGTTTTCAGGTAAACGGCTATCCCGAAGACCCAATGGATCAGCTGGACCGACCACATACAAGTATGTGTCCTTCTAACTAAGTATGATCGACTAATTTTCAGCGAAAGAATAAAAACACATCATAAATCGCCCCGGTCACTTTCAGTCATCTGGTTAATGGCTATCCTTATATTCAACAAGTAGAAATGAGGACCAAACATATCCGAAGATATGTCCTTCAAACTGAGGCAACCGAAATAATTCTAAGCGATAGTGACCTTTTTTTTTTTTTTTTAATAAAGATAAAAACACGGTTACTCGGGATTGATCATCCCATTCAGTTCAACAAGGTTTTGAAATCTAGTTTTGTCAAACGCTTTCGTAAACATGTCAGCGAAATTATCTAGCGTATCAACCTTTCGAGCACAATCAGTTTCTTCTCAGCACAATCCCGTATAAAATGATGACGGATGTCAATATGTTTAGTTTTCTGTGTTTTACGGGATTGTTAGTTACTGAGATAGCAGCAGTATTATCAATGCAAATAGGAGTATGAGTGAAATTCAGACCGTAATCGCGCAACTGTTGTTGAATCCAAAGAACCTGGGAGCAGCAGTTAGATGCTGCCATGTATTCTGCTTCACAGGTTGAAATCGCGACTGAGGTCTGCTTCTTGCATTGCCATGACACTAATCTGCCACCAAAAAACTGACATCCACCTGTAGTTGACTTCCGACTCTGATTGCACCCTCCATAATCAGAATCTGTGTAGGCGACCAACTCCAAGTCTCCTCCTCTCGTGTACCACAACCCCAGCTTAGGCTTGCCTTTGAGATACCGTAGAATCCTCTTCGCACCCTTCAAGTGACATTCCTTTGGGTTTGCCTGAAAGCGAGCACAAAGACAAACAGCAAACATTATATCAGGCCTAGAAGCATTAAGTACATTAAAGAACCTATTATTGCCCGATATTGAGTTGGGTCCACGTCTGCATCGTTGTCTGAATCAGCACCCAATTTGTGGTTGACGCAGACTGGAGTATCGTATGGAGTGCTGTCCTCCATCTTGAAGCATTTGAGAACATCATGGACATACTTGGTCTGATGAATGAACATCCCATCTTTCTTCTGATCAACCTGCAGTCCTAAAAAGAATGTTAGTTCACCCATAGCACTCAATTCAAATCTCTTCTTCATGACGGCCTCAAACTCCTGACACATGGCGACTTTTGATGCAGCAAAGATGATGTCGTCCACGTAGACTTTCACCAGTAGAAAGTCGCTCCCTTTTCTTTTGAAGAACAAAGTGCTATCAATCTTTCCTCTTTCAAACTCATTCTCAAGCAAGTAGTCGGATAGTGTGGAATACCAGGCACGAGGGGCCTGATGTAGCCCATACTGTGCTTTACTTAGCTTGTATACGTGATCAGGAAAGTCTGGGTCAGGAAAACCCGGAGGTTGCTCAACGTACACAACCTCATCGAATTTACCGTTTAGGAACGCACTCTTCACATCCAACTGAAATACCTTCATCTCCTTATGTGCAGCAAATGCCAAAAACAAACGAATGGCTTCCAATCTCGTGACAGGAGCAAACACCTCATTATAATCGATCCCCTCTTGCTGATTAAAGCCTTTTACAGCTAGCCTCGCCTTGTTCCTGATAATAATCCCTTTCTCATCTCTCTTGCATTTGAAGACCCATTTTGTGCCAATCGCATGCACATTCTTTGGTTTTGCAACCAAGTTCCATACCTCCATCTTCTTAAACTGGGCTAATTCTTCTTGCATGGCTTCGACCCACGAGTTGTCCTTGAGAGCCATTTGATAGTTCTTTGGTTCAATCTGGCTGATAAAGCAGGTGTACAAGCACTCGTTGATTATGCCTGAATCTTTAATGCTTGTATAAACACATGTGTGCTCATTCAAGCTTTGTCTTGTTTGTACACCGTCGGACAGATCACCTATCACATTCTCCAATGGGTGATTTTTGTGAACTCTCGTAGTCGGAACCGCACTGACATCTAGATTGTCTTCCAGGTTCGAAGGTAGCTCATCAGTGGGTGATTGTTGTTGAGAGTGAAACAGATTGAAAAATTCTTCTTCAGTAGAGGCAGCAGGGGTATCGACAGCTTTTGACGAGGAAGGCTGACATTCATCATACTTTGGTCGTTGCACATAATTGTCTTCCTCATCAAAAATCATCTTCGAAGCAATTCTTTCATCTACTTCTGCACAATCCAAGTAAGGTATGTTAAAAGATTTGAAAAGTCTATCATAGTCGAAAACCCCAGCGGGTCCCGTGCTTGGTTTTGGTGTTTTGTAACTTGTGATATCAGTGTTACACACCACCTCAACCTTGCTGGTCGATGTATTAAAGACACGTCTGTTGGGAGTCCCAACAACTTATCCGACTAAAATTCCTTCGTCGGCTACTTCACCAAATTTAGAATTTGTCTTTAATATCGAACACGGGGACTCGAATGGTTCAAGACCACTCAAGTTGGGCTTTCTCCCATGCATAAGTTCATAACATGTTTTATTTAATCTTTTAACGGTTAACACTCGATTAAGGATATAACAGGCTGTTGCAACCGCTTCAGCCCAGAACACCACAGGAAGTTTCGAATCAGCCAGCATGGTTCTGGCTCCTTCAATTAACGTTCTGTTCTTCCTCTCAGCCACTCCATTTTGTTGCGGAGTATACGGAGCGCTGTACTGGTGTTCGATTCCTTTCTGTAAGCAGAAGAGCTCCATCTGATAGTTCTTGAACTCAGTCCCATTGTCACTCCTGATGTATTTAACTCTTTTTCCCATAATGTTCTCAACTTTGGTAATCAAATTTATCACCATCTGAACCGTTTCATCCTTTGACTTCAGGAAATATACCCAAGAGTATCGAGAGAAATCATCAGTGATCACCAAGCAGTAAGATGTTCCTCCTAGGCTTTTTGCATTCACGGGACCAAAGAGATCCATGTGAAGTAAGTCTAGGGTACTGACAATTGAGTTAACCTTCTTGGTGCGATGGGATTTCTTGTGTTGCTTTCCCTTTTTGCACGATAAGCATTGGTCTTCAAAGTTGAAATTCTTCAAGGGAACACCCAGCACAAGCCCATTCTTGACAAGGTAGTTCATTTTTCGAAGATGAATATGCCCCATTCTCCTATGCCATAATTCGGACTCCGATTCAGTTGCTTTTGACAGAAGACACGATTCTTCTGTAGTCATCTCAGTCGACCTCATGTCCATTATATACGTATTCTTTTCTCTTGGAGCCTTCATAACAATCCAATCCTCTGGTATCTTGAAACCAGGATATAGCACGATCGCTTCATTCTTGGTGAAATGCACGGTGTAGTCTTTGTCACAAATCTGCGAAACACTCAGCAGATTGTGCTTCAGTTCTTCAACAAAATTTACTTTCTCTAACGTCATCTTTCCGTTAGACACCGTCCCAATTCCTGTAATCCTTCCACCGCTCTCTCCAGCGAAACTCACTCTTCCTCCCTGAACAGGTTTCCAATCGTGTAACAAATTTTTGTTACCCGTCATGTGCCGGGAACATCCGCTATCCACAACCCATTGATTGTTTGCAGCCCTGTTCAACTGTTCCTGCACGATTAAAGCAGATGATTAAAATCTGGGGACCCAAGACCTATTGGCCTTGGGTCGATACATCCCGTACCTTGGCTGTCCAAAGTTAGTATCAGAATAATTTCTGTAAGTCCTAAAAGGATACCTTCTTGGAGATTGACTATGAGGCCATCCAAACCTTCTAAAATTAAATGAATTATTTCTCATGATTTGGTTGTTAACGGGGAAAAACTGAGGTTGATTTCTTTGAAAACCTGGATTAGTCCAATTTCTGAACTTTGAAGAGTTTTCATTTTTACCATTATAGTGATTAGTTCTATTCTCAGTTTTTGAAGGTCTCACACCTCTGAATCTCCGCTTCAGAGGGCAATCAGCAATTAGGTGTCCTAATTGATTACATCTGAAACAACTCCTGTGTTCAACTTTCTTTTCAACAGTTGTTTTAGATGATGAGGCTGCATTACTGCCCGTTTGTCTCACATATGGTGGAACATACGGGTTTAGTGGAGATTTCTTTCCAGTTGTTTTATTTTTCTCTCCACTTTTTGGTAATACTGCCTTTTCTTTTGTCTCACTCGACTCTGATGACTTGTCCGAGTTTGATGAGACAGGACTAGGAGCAGAAATTTTAACACTCGAAACAGGCTTACTTGTTTCGCCTTTACTAACTTCTGGTTCTTTACTAGTTACCTTAACCGGAACTGTCTGACTATAATCAACATCAACAGATTTCTGATTACTAGGATCATAAGTGTAATTATGATTGTACGGTGGCGGAACATCATGATATCCAATTCCTCCCCTTTTAACTGGGGAACCTTGATCACTAACGAGGTGATCAAGTATAGCGGTGGAATTTCTAAATTTCTCAAGTTTCCTGTTAAGTTCCACCACTTTCACCTGGTGATCAGCTATCTGTTTATCCCTTTCAGCTATTAGTTTGGTTTTTTCTTCTAACACTTCATAGCTCAGATCAATTACTTTAATTTTTTCAGCTAGATTTGCTTTAAGACTTCTAATATCTTTTTTACTAGCTTTTATTTTTACTTTATAACTATTTTCTCTAGCTTTAGTGAAATGATGTTCTTCTTTTAAGGTTTTAAATTGAGCATCCAAACTAACATACTGATCAGTTATAGTTGTCAATTGTTCAGACAGATTTTCACACTTAGTGCAAGGGAGTTTAGTACTTACCTCGGTGAGCTGATCTTTCACATCTGCCATACAAGCTTCATTTTGAGCCTCTGCCATGTAAGCTTCACTTTCGCCAGTCACTTCCTCAGTATCTGCAGTTTCGATGTTCGCCATATTGGCCTGTTCGAACACTTCTTCAACATGCAGATTCCAGTTATATTCCCCATTCTGTCTGGAAATCATGGCTCTATTATCATTACCACCCCCATTCTGGTGTGTCGACCTGTTCTGACTACGTTCAACTCTCTCATTCGTGCACTCCTTCGCAAAGTGGCCATTATGTTGACAGTTGTAACAGCGCACCTTTGACTTGTCAAAACCCGGTCTCTCACCAACAAACTTCCTTCCTGTCTTCTTCATAAACCTCTTAACCCTTCTCACAATCATCGCCATCTGCCACTGCAGATCCATCTCTTCCAGATCATCAGCGTCGATCTGATCATAGTCTTCCTCCAATATTGCTGGATCAACAATCTTACCCTGAATGTAATTTTCATACGAAGCAATAAAGGATGCATATAGAGCAAACTGTTGTTCAGCAGATTTAACACTCATGGGCATCCTTGAGTAGTTGTTGTTCAAAACACTTGGGGTAAAACTACTCTTGGTTGCTTGACGGTTAGAAGCATTTGATCCTCCAGCTACAAAGCATACATCACCATTCATGTTGAGAGATACATGACCTTCATGTGTTGAGTTAGCGCCCGACTCTCCCTTTGAGTAGTAAGCAGACGAATCAGACTTCGAACTTGAACTTGTATTAACCTTTGCACCATACATTCTTGGATCTTGAACCTGATCAGTAGGTGTCTCTTTTCGAACCATGTTTAGTTCAAAAGTTCGTAGCTTGTTAACTGCTGTTTCCAGGTCATAGTCAGCAAAGTCTTTGTCTTCTCTCATCAACACAGTGTACATCTCCCATTTCGGTGGGAGCGCATCTAGAAGCTTTTCAACAATTTCATCTTCTTTGTAAGCAATTGAATAATTGTTGAGTTCGGTCATCAGATGATAATATCTAGTGATGATATCATCAAGTGATTCATTCTTCAAGTACTTGAAGACCGAGAATTGGGTTTTAAGTAGTTTAATCTTTGAAGCACGAATTCCCGCATTACCCTCAAAACGGTTTTCAAGAGCTTCCCAAAGCTCTCTAGCAGTCTTATACTTTCTGAAGGTGTGTAGAATCTCTTGTGGAAGAGCCATAGTAATCGCAGCATGAGCTTTGCTTTCAGCCTCATACATTTTCTTCTCTTCTTCTTCCATTTCTTTGTATTTCTTTATCTGATCACGACCCTCATACTCAGCAGTAGGTGGAATGTAACCATCTTGTATGCATACCCACATCTTAGCATCTTGGTACTTGACATATTGTTCAAAACGATCTTTCCACGCTACATAATCGGTTTTCTTAAGCATCTTCGGTGCCTTTGTAGCCGAACCCGCTTCCACTTCCATCTTAACTAGTTCCGTAATGTTGATTGAAGACATCTTTCACGAAACACACAGAAACCCGAAAAATAAAAATTTTATTTTTAACAGCACTGTAGGCGAAGTTGTGGATAACTTCGCTTAAGTCTGAACTTCGCTGATTCTGAACTTCACTTTCTTTTTAAATTCGCCTGATTTGGCGAAGTTGTAGATAACTTCGCTTAAGGTAAGCGAACTTGTGAAGTAGGCGAAGTTGTGGGTAACTTCGCTGATTCAGGCGAACTTGAGAAGGTAGGCGAAGTTGTGGATAACTTCGCTTAACCTTATATCTTCACTGAAACCCTACGAACAGTGACGACAACTTCGCCTGATGAACACGATGAATATGCAGGTTAGATTTCTGGATTTTACGAGGTCTGTGAAGGTGTTATGGGTTGTTTATGATTGTAGGAGGTGAGTATAACACAAAAACTCAGAAAACTTGTCCCGCGAATAGTCGTACGGAACGGTTTCTACACCCACGTGATAATCCCGAACCACACAATCGGGCAAAAGCTCTGATACCAATTGTAGGTTCCCAGCCGGATCTACACGAGATATCTCGTTCTACATAGGTGCGGAATCCCTACGTAAGACGTTACGAGCGTAGAAGACGATACGAGTTAACACAATCGAACACACGTTACAATAAACAAATACTTGTTATATTGCAACCTTAAACACGTGATATCAATCACTGATTACAGGACTCTCTGACTCGTAAACTCGAATAATAAAACTTCTTATTGATTAAGCCGTAACCTAATCAATATATATCACGACAACTTCGCCTGGCATGTTCAGGCGAAGTTGTCCCTAACTTCGCTTGTCTAACAAGTTCGCCTATATCAGCGAACTTGTTAGCTAACTTCGCTTACATCAAATACAAAATATTACAAACTCGATTACAGACACTAGACACTGAACTACTGACATCATGCACCAACACTTGTTATGTTTCTAGGGCTGTGTGCATACTCGATGTGATTAATTAATACACTTACCTTAAGTGGTAAGTGGATATGTGAATGTTTGATGTATGATATAGAAAAGAGTCAAGAGTATGTATGAAAGTAAATATATGAATATTATAATCCTCATTAGTGATAAACTAATAATTAAATAATATTAAAACAATAATAAAATAGTTAAAATTTCGTAAAACTTAAAAATATTATTATAATTTAAAATGCCCTTAAGATAATAAAATATATATTTAAATAATTTATAATTCCAAAAACTAAAGTATTCAACCTTTACAATCCCTTAGTAATCTTTAATTATTGTATTTTTACTTATAGTTCGTGAGGTTCGATCGTTTCAATTTCTTTAACGCGCTTTTGGTAGTCATTTCAAGTTTAGGTTCAATTTTAAGGTGAGTTTCTCACACCACTTTTTAACGCTTTTACATATTTTGGGGGTAACATATATATCATATCAAACCAAATGCTTAGTATTTCATATTCTCAAACTAAAATTCGTATCATGGATTTGTGTGTTACTTGATTACTTGTTCAAAACTTACTTGCACGTGGTATCCTCAATAAGTATGATCATACGCCATTTGCACTCAGGACCATTTTTTTATTAGTGGAAAAATGACCCCTGATCCGAGTACGTTGGTTGTTACCAACTGGAAAGGACCTTACTTTCTCAATTATCCAAGTACATTGGTTGTCACCAACTGGAAAGGACCCTACTTGCACGATTATTACACTTGTTCCATGGAATTGTATGGTTTTTACGTATTTATATAAAAACTTGTGTGAACTCACTAACTATTAATTTAGTTGATTTTATTTTATATATATGCTACAGGTTCCGTTATTAGAGGATGATACTCGTAGAAGACATTAGAACTTAGGGTACTTTAATAAAAGGATAAGTTGTCAAATTGTTCTTGTTTTACTTGCATTTCTTTACATTCGAATTTGTGTATTTGATGCTTAAATTAATTAATGATAATATTGTCACTTAATAGTGTCACGTGTGTTTTGAGCAATCTGTACGTCACACTCAAGTGTTTCCGCTTAAGTCGGGGTGTTACAAAAACCCTTAATCTTTCTCTTCAAGACATACCATATTTAGTTAGATATGATTCTTCTTTTGTTAAAAAAACCATTAACCTAAATTCTATCAGTAAATCGTTTAAACCCTAACCTTGATTCAATTCCTATATAAACCATACTCTTTTTCCTCTGCTCTTACTCTACAAACCGTCAATTTCCCTTTTTTTCATGAATTCAAGCTCTATTTAGTGATTTTGCATACTTTGACCAGGAAAAGTCAACTTTCTCTAGTTCATCAATCTTCCAACAATTTTTCGGGTAATAATGTTATTGTTTTCTATTATTCTACATGATTGAATCAAAGGCCCTTAATAAAGTTAATTGGTTCAATGTATTTTAAGGTTCGATTGCTTCTAGTTCATATTCTAGTCTTTATGTTCGTTAAATCGGGTTTCACTCGTTATTTCTTCGTCTTCATATTCTAAATCATAAACTAAGTATAATAAAACTCGTTTTTACTTATAAGGTTTGTTGGAAACGATCTCAACATATATAGTTCAGGGTTCGAGTCCAATAAAACCCGAACACTCGCTTATATTACTTTATTTTTATATCTAATTCTATTCGCGTAATTAAATCCCACCGAATCAAAACTCATAAAATATTATTTTCACATAAACTTTATTATAAAAAGCGAATTTTATTATTTTATTCAATTAATCACCGCGAGTTATTTTATTACTCATTTAACCCTCGATTTAAACCTGATTATTTAGAATTTTTTTTTTTCATTCTCTGTAATTAAGTAATATTATTTTTAGAGTTTTGATATTTTCTTTTGTCTCAGTCGGCTCGTCTAAGAATTTCATCTTTTACTCGTGTAAGCTCTCCTTGCATCATTCTACTTTCCGCCATCATTCCCGTTCAAAAAAACAATTAGAAAAATACTAAAAAAATTAAAAAAAATGACGAAAAGACATAATGTCGTGATCAAATACACAATGACGAAAATGAAAAAAAGATACAATTATAACTAAAAAAAGACTCAATAGATTGCAATATATAACACAATGCCAAACAAAGTATAGCACAATGTTGAGTAATATAACACATATAAAGAAAAAAAGACACAACGTCAAGGAAAAGACACAATCAATGACGAAAATAAACACAAAACACAATGATAAACAAAAAGACACGACTTTTTCTTACTTACCATTGCGTTTCTTTTCTTTTTTTTATGAGACCGAGAAAGATAGTGGAAACATTTTTTTGTTTTTACTTTTTTCGTTTTTTATTAAATTTTGAGTTATGATTTATTTATTTATTTATTTCTAATTTTTTTGAGTGGTTTTTTTGTGTGGCTACAAATCCTTCTCATCCTTCTTATTTTTGTTCTCTTTTGTAGAATAACTTGACCATATATATTAAAACCTATTAAAACACCAAAATATTTTTCTGTCTTCTTTATTTTGCATTTTAAGTTTTAGTTTTTAATTTTTATCCTTTGAGTTAATAAGTTGCTTACCTTACTTTAATTTTAGTTGTGCTTTTAGATCTTTACTTTCTTAGTTAGTGTAAAGCCACTACATCTACTCCCGACCTCACTTCACCACTTTTCGAACCTGAATGCCACTTTCACCAAAGAAAACGCACTCAGGCGCGTAAAGCAACCAAAAGAGTTAAGGACGAACCGGAGGATGGTGCATCAACTGAGGAGAACCAAGAAGAGCTTACAATGGCAGAACTAAATAATGAGCTAAACATGAGCCAATATGGCAAGCCGGCACTCGACGATTATGTCAATAGCTGTGCACCACCCAAAGTACTTCAAAAATTCGAAATCAAATCTAGTATAATTCATATGATCGAAAATTTTTTCTAATTTAATGGACTTCTCGACGAAGATCCTCTGTCTCATATTCCCTATTCCTTCGAATATGTGGAACTTTCAAAATTCAACATTGCTCAGAAGATCAAGTTAGGCTTAAACTCTTTCCATTTCGCTCCAAGGCAATGCCTTGGAATGGTTTGAATCCTTTCCATATGGAACCATAATCGATTTGGAACAAATGGTGGAGCAATTCCTTCTAAAATATTTTCCACCCGATAACACTGCCAAGTATCGCGTCAGCATCACTAGATTCTAGACATATGAAGGAAAGTCACTACACGCAACATGGGAGAGATAAAAGAACCTACTTCGACAATTTCCGCACCATGGATTGAACAAATGGTTTCAAGTATAAAATTTATTCGACGCTCAAACAAGCCAAAACAAACAAGTAATCGATCAAGTCGCTGGTGAAGATCTCGGAACCAGAACACCAAATGAGGCATTCGATATCTTAGAAAAAGCTGCCAAGAAAATCTTCGCCTATAATCCACTACGACCAACCTCATCAAACAAAGGCATATACCATGTCGATTATAGCACCTTTATCTCTGCACAATTCGAGTCCCTCTCGATTAGATTTGAACAGCTTCAATCTGAGTTGGTCAAAGAAAAGCAAAGATGAAGTGTGATAGGTATGGGGGAGATCACAGGGTTAAACACCACTAAAGTATGACCATTGATGAATGTGACTTTGTAAGCCGAAAAAATATCACTTATGGCAACAATTACAACCCTGGTTAGAGAAACCATCCGAATTTCTGTTGGAGGGACGGAGCCAACAATCAAGCCCCGCCTGGATTTGAGAGAAGACCCTCCAATCAAAACCAACCTTCTCAATCCAAACCTCCATACCAGAACCAAGGTACAAATATCATCCTGCAATCAAGTAGGGGATATACAGTGGAGACTCTGCTAACGCAACTCATAGCAAATACTGACGCTTCAATCAAATTGACTAAACAGAGATTCCAGAAGAATGAAATGGAGCTAAGGAACCAGAAGGCTTCTTTGCAAAACATCAAAATACTAAGTAGGTCAATTAGCCCAGCTACTGTCAGAGAGACCACCCGGAGGACTCCCTAGTAACACAATTACCAATCCCAACTCTCAAGCCAATGCCATAACTCTAAGAAGTGGAAGAACTGCCATAAACAATTTGACGGGTGGTCCATGGGACAACCCTTAAGTGGTTTAAGTTCATTAATATTCATGCGTTTAATCTGTTTATTTTGTTGAATTAGATAACTACGTTTACTCGTGTAATGGCAGGTATGAGAAGATAGAAGATGGAATTACGAGAACGTGGGCGAAAACGGTGAAGAAAACAGACTTGGAACGAAGAAGTTATGGAGAAAACAAGATGAAACAAAGTTGAAGCCACCGTAGCTTACAGTAGCCACCGTAAGCTACGGTGGGTGCTGGAGTAAAAAGTCTGCCGTAAGGCAGTTACCTGCCACCGTCAAGAATTTTAAAGCCACCGTAAATTACGGTGGCCACCGTAGCTTACGGTGGAGGTGTCGCTGCATTTTGTAACTGCCATATTTTCTTGTATTTTGGACGGCTTTTGACATTATTATCATATCTTCTCACCCTAGAGCGACCAAGAGGCGATTTTGGAGTGAAAGAACATTATTTTGAGTGTGGTAATCATTAAAGACTCGTTTTTGATTCATATGATATTTATAATTGAAGGGATGACAAACAAAAACATGTGTGGCTAAATTCCTTTGTGTTTTCCCTCGGATTGTAAGGTTTCTTATGTTTGTTTGGTTGAATGTTTAGACAATTTCTGAGATATTATTTGATCTTATTGATTTCAATATTATGATGTTTATGTATTGGTTGATAGTTTGTTAGTTTATCGATTTTGTGTTCTAAACCGTCAATTCTTGGTTTTGTATGTAATCGAGATTAACCGGGAGGGATTTTGGGTTGGATAAACTAATTGGTTTTTGAGTGATCACCTTGCGTTATATAATCCAAGTACTTGATCTTCAATTATCGCAATCGTTTACATAAACACGAACTTTGTCTATTGTTCATCTCAGTTAAACATTAACTGTAACAATCATGGAAACCTGAAACCGAGGGAAGACATATGTTCTCAAATTGATTAAAACTTGTTTATTTGCTTTAGTTTTTTATTGTTAATCAAATCAACCAACAAAATACTTGAGTTTATTTTCTGCATTTAGTTTAATATAGATTACTTAAAAGCTACTTACTAACATATTTTCCACAAACTCCCTGTGTTCGATACCCGCTTATCGCTATCTAATAGTTGTAATCGGTTTATTTTTGAGTGAGTCTTCGACCTCACGTCAAATTTTGGCGCCGTTTCCGGGGAGTAGTGCGCAACGTGTGTTAGCTTAAGTAGTTTTTGTTTGTTATTTTCGGGTTTACGCTGGTTGTGTTAGTGTGCAGGTACCTACAGGTGTATGCATACTAGAAGCTCTAACAGGTCATCACCGCTAGTTATTGATCCCGAGATTGACAGAACACTTCGAAGAAACCGAGTTTTACTTAGAGAGAACAAGTTTCTTGGTTCTCCAACTGCATCAAATAGCAACATGGATTCACCGGTTCCCACTTCAGGTCAACCAATCCCTACTACACCTCCACCAAATCCACCTCCACCGATCACTACTAATATACCTACAACATCAAGTGAACTCCAACCACCACCCACAACCGAACCCATAGCTACTCAATACACCTACTCAACATCATCCACATTGCCACCTATTACCAACCTTTTTCCTAACTTTGGTACGTCATCATCATCTCAACAATATCAACCACCACCCTTTCAACAATCACAATCAAACTACCAATACCAACCCCAACTGTTTATGCAACATTCAAGAACATAAGGTGACGGATACGGATATGGGTTTGAAAGTGAATTTGAAGGGTATGAAGTGGAAGGTCACTACCACCACCCTTTCAACAATCACAATCAAACTACCAATACCAACCCCACCGATTTAACAACAAGCTCAACAACAACCACCGGTTGTTGTTCATCAACAAGTTCAACCACCACCGATTGTTCAACAACCACAAGGGCAACCTCAAGAACAACAATTTGTGCAGCCAAGGCCTGTTTATAGGCAAATGGGTCAACCTAGAGTACCAATGGGGGTACCAAGAAGGCTTGCAAGGGAGATGGTATGGGGTATTGAAGCTCATTTTTGACCTATAATTACCAATAATCCGTCTCCGGTGGTTATTCCTCATAATCATGCGGGGATGACATTTGAAGTGAGAACCAATGCACTTCAAAGTCTACCGAAGTATAAGGGGTTAGCAACGGAGGAACAATATTTTCATTTGGAGGCATATGACTCTATGTGCAACACGATTGGAGGTCAAGGTTTTTCGACGGATGAAGTGAAATTGGTTCTTTTTCAATTTTCGTTTGAAGATAAAGCAAATAGATGGTTTTACACATTACCTTCCGCATCCATTTACACTTGGGCTGAGATGCAACAACGATTTTTGGAAGAATTTTACACGGCTCAAAAGACTAACGATGCAAGAAGGAGTCCAAGATCTTTCCAACAACAATCGGGCGAAATGTTTCATGATGCGTTTGAGCGATTTAATATGATGATCAAGAATTGTCCTCATCATGGTATTTCTCTTTGGGAGTTATTGAATGCGTTTCATGTGGGGTTGAGTATAAAAGATGAAGAAAATCGGATGTCGATTACAAATGGGTCGTTTGGTACAAACTATGAACAAGATGATTGGGCATATTTGGAACAAATGGCGGTCACATCAAAGAGAAAGTCTCAAACCGGTAGAAGAGAAAGACCGGCAATTGGAAGATCTTAAGTACAGGTCATGGAAGATGGAGGGGTACAAACCACTAATCAAGTAATCAATGTTTGTACAAATTGTAACGAGCTGGGTCATGATTCGGAGGTATGTACGGTTGGTGAAGCACCGGTGGAAGAGGTGATGCACTTCAAGGGGGAGGTGGTAGGAATTACAACATGAACTCCAACACCTACCACCCCGGGTTGAGAAATCACCCGAATTTTCGATATGGAAACCCGGCCACTCAATCTAACCCAAATTTTCAAGGAAATCAAGGAAAGTATGTTCCTCGCTAACAATACAATAACCAAGGTAATTTTCATGGCGGGAACAATCAAGGGTTTCAATGTCAAGGGGGTGGCGGTCAAAGCGGGTCAACGGGTCAAAGTTCATCGAGTGGAAATGAGGTTATGAACATGTTGAAGTTGATGCAACAAGACAGCAACGAAGAAATCAACTTGATGAAGTGAGAATGCAAAATGATGAAGTTAGAGATAAGGCCATCCAATTGTTGACCACACAAATGGGTCAACTCGCAACTGAAGTGTCGGACTTGAAGAAGAATAAGGGTCAATTGCCAAGCGACACAAAGGTAAATCCTTCTCATAACTCTTCTCGCAATGTTCCTATTAACCACGTTAGTTTTTTAAGAAGTGGTAAAGAATACAAAAAGGATTTATCACCGGGTGTGGTTGATGGGGAAGTTGAGGATATTACGAGTAATGAAAGTGATGATGAAATTGTAACAAATAAACCCACTAAACATATTACTTTTGAAAAACCGTTACAAAATTCGGGTCAAAATTCAAATTTAAATTTTAAAAATAAGGAAGTGGAACCAATTTCGGTCCCATTTCCCTCAGCTTTACTCGATCCGGATAAGAAAAACATCATTTCTAGAAGGGGTCCGAAAAAAGAAGAGATGTGGGAAGTTTTTAAGCAAGTAAAGGTAAATTTACATTTACTTGAGGCAATAAAACAAGTGCCCGCGTATGCTAAGTTTTTAAAAGATCTATGCACTCAAAAGAGGCAACAAAAAGTGTCTAAACGAGGGGATTTAACTGAGCGGGTAAGTACGGTTTTAAAAGGAGATCTTCCTCCTAAGCTTCAAGATCCGGGAACGCCCTTAATTAATATTCAAGTTGGCGATTTTCAAATGTCTAGGGCGTTACTAGATCTTGGGGCCGGAGTAAGCATTCTCCCGGGAGGTTTATATGACCAATATGACTTTGGTCCTTTATAACGTGTTGAGACCACAGTTGTATTGGCGGATTTGTCTCATAAACATCCCCATGGAATCGTGCGGGATGTTATTGTGAAAGTTGACATGGCGTTTGGAAATCGTAAAATGCGTCTTAATGTTTTTGCTAACGTTTCTAGTTCTTTGAGTGGTGAAGAATGTTTTATGGCAGATTTGGTGGACCATTGTATTCCTCATGAATATGATGAAGATTGTGTAGAAGCTTGTATTTGTGATGATTCTGAACAGGTACATGTGTGTGCTTTGAGGATGGAAGAACAAAAATAGGATGTCTTAGCTATGCTAGAGGGAAGGCCACCATGGACACATCAATTTGAGAATTTGCCAACGGAGATCAATTTGGACACAAAGCCGTCTTTGGAGTGTCCACCAAAGGTTGAATTGAAGGAACTTCCAAGTCACTTGAAGTATGCATTTTTAGGGGAGAATGAAACTCTTCCGGTTATCATTGCTTCTAACTTGGAGGAAGAACAAGAGAGGGCGTTGGTAAAAGTGTTGGAAGCACATAAGGCTGCTATTGGATGGACGTTGGCGGATTTAAAGGGTATTAGTCCTTCCATTGTTATGCATAAAATAATTACTGATGAGGAGGCTAAACCCATAAGGGAGACTCAAAGACGGTTGAACCCGAATTTGCGAGAAGTGGTAAAACAAGTGTTTGTAAAAGTGTTGGAAGCACATAAGGCTGCTACTGGATGGACGTTGGTGAATTTAAAGGGTATTAGTCATTCCATTGTTTTGCATAAAATAATTACTGATGAGGAGGCTAAACCCACAAGGGAGACTCAAAGACGGTTGAACCCGAATTTGCGAGAAGTGGTGTAAAATAGGTTATCAAATAGTTGGATGCGGGGATCATTTATCCCATTTTAGACAGTACATGGGTGAGCCCGACACAGGTAGTGCCCAAGAAAGCCGGCATCCAGGTAATAAAAGGTGATAATGGTGAACAAATTGCCACCCGACCAGTAACCGGGTGGCGAGTGTGCATCGATTATAGAAAATTAAATAATGCAACATCAAAAGACCATTTTCCATTACGATTCATTGACCAAATAGTTGAAAAACTTTCGGGTCAAAAATATTATTGTTTTTTGGATGGATATTCGGGTTACAATCAAATTGCAATTCATCCCGATGACCAACATAAGACCACCTTCACATGTCCATATGGTACTTTTGCTTTTAGGCGAATGCCATTTGGACTGTGTAATGCCCTGGCTACATTTCAAAGATGCATGATGAGCATTTTTTCTGACTTGGTCGGGGAATCACTTGAAGTATTTATGGACGATTTTTCTATTTTTGGCTCAACATTCGAGTCGTGTCTCATTGATTTACAAAAAGTTTTAAAACGATGTGTTGAGACAAACTTGGTGTTGAGTTGGGAAAAAAGTCATTTCATGGTTCAAGAGGGCATTGTGTTGGGTCATGTGGTTTCAAGTAGGGGAATGAAAGTTGACCAAGCTAAAATAAAAGTAATTTCATCTTTACCACCCCCGAAAAATGTTAAAGAGGTGAGATCATTTTTGGGACATACCGGATTTTATAGGAGACTCATTAAATGTTTTAGTGCAATTTCAAAACCTTTATGTAATCTCTTATTGAAGGATGTCCTCTTTGAGTTTACTGATGAATGTTTGCAAGCTTTTGACAGTTTGAAGGAGAAGTTGGTACAAGCAACCATTCTGCAATCACCGGATTGGTCAAGCCCGTTTGAAATGATATGTGATGCTAGTGATAGCATGGTTGGAGCGGTATTGGGTCAACGAGTGGAGAAAAAGTCGGTGGTAATATACTATGCAAGCAAAACTTTATCCGAGGCGCAATTAAATTACACCACTACCGAAAAAGAGTTACTTGCGGTGGTTTACGCCTTTGATAAATTTCGGTCGTATATTTTGGGAAGTAAAGTTGTGGTGTACTCGGATCATAGTGCGGTTAGGTATTTGATGGAAAAGAAAGACGCGAAACCGCGTTTGATTCGATGGGTGTTATTGTTGCAAGAATTCGATCTTGAAATCCGGGACAAGAAAGGTTGTGAGAATGTAGTGGTGGATCACTTGTCTCGGATTCCACTTGAATGCATTGACGATTCGATAGAGATAAACGAACGGTTTATCGATGAACAACTGTTAACCGTATCGACCGCTCCGTGGTATGCTCACTTTCGGAACTATTTAGCAACGGGGTCTATTCCAAGTCATTGGGTGAAGAAAAGAAGACAACGGTTCATGGCCCAAGTGAAACAATATATTTGGGATGAACTGGATTTGTTTAAGATTGGTTCGGATCAAGTGATAAGGAGATGCATTCCCGATTCCGAGGTGTGGGAGGTTTTGACTCATGCACATGCATCGGCGTGCGGAGGTCATTTTAGCGGTTAAAAGACGGGTTACCGGGTGCTCCAATGTGGGTTTTATTGGGCCACGATTTTTAAAGATGCAAGTGAGTATGCCCGACATTGCTTGAATTGCCAAAATTTGGGTAGTATCTTAAACGGGATGAAATGCCATTGCAACCAATTTTGGAGTTAGAGATTTTTGATGTATGGGGAATTGACTTTATGGGCCCGTTTCAAAATTCTAATGGATTCTTATATATGTTGGTTGCGGTCGATTATGTGTCCAAGTGGGTAGAAGCGGTAGCAACAAGAACCAATGACCATTCGGTAGTTTGCAAATTCGTTCAATCAAAAATATTTGCTCGGTTTGGTGTCCCCCGGGTTATTATTAGTGATGGCGGGTCGCATTTTAAGAATTTCAACTTTGGGGAACTTTTAAAAAGGTACAATGTGAATCACCGAATTGCTACTCCTTATCATCCACAAACAAGTGGACAAGTTGAAGTGTCTAATCGCCAAATTAAAGAAATCTTGGTGAAGACGGTGCGGGTCGATAGAAAGGATTGGTCTTCTAAGTTTAATGATGCATTGTGGGCATATCGGAATGCCTACAAAACTCCTATTGGCACAACTCCTTATCGGTTAGTTTATGGGAAAGGGTGTCATTTACCAATGGAGTTGGCACATAGGGCGTTTTGGGCAATCAAGAATGTTAATGCGGATTATAAGGAAGCGGGTGAATTGAGAAAGTTGAAATTGAATGAGATTGAGGAAATCCGGGATGAAGCATATGAATGTGCTTCCGCATATAAAGACAAAATAAAAAAGGTCCATGATGCGAAGTTGAGAAAAAGGACTTTTGAAGTGGGTCAAAAGGTGTGGTTGTATAATTCAAGGTTAAAGTTGTTTCCGGGCAAGTTAAAGAGCAAGTGGATGGGTCCATATACCATCATAAGAGTGGGTCAGTTTGGTGATGTGGAGATAGAAGATGTCCAAGAACAAACGAAACAGGTGGTGAACGGTCAAAGGCTTAAACCTTACTTGGAAGGAAAGGACATCAATATGCTCGATGTGGACCGGGTGAGTTACTTGTTACGCTCATCGGATTAGGAAATGAATTAAGAGGCCAAGGTATGCTGTATATTTTAGTATAGGTTAATTTAGTTTTTATTCAAAATTGATTTTAAAAATTACCTTCCTCGTTTTGGAGTTGTCCAAGTCAAGTGTGGGGAAGTTTTTATGATTTTCTTTACCGTGTTGGGGACAACTCAAGTTTTTCATGGGGGGTAGGGTAATTTTGAATTTTAATTTTTGGTAAATAAGTTGTTAATCATTTTTTGTTTTTTTGTAGTTTCTCTTAGTTTGTTTATTATCTAAAAAAAAATTGGAAAACCTACAGGTTCCACCGTAGCCTACGGTACCCACCGTAAGCTACGGTGGCGAGTGAAAAACTGACGCTGGCTAGAGTCTGTCTTACGGTAGGATTTTGTGAACCAGAGCCACCGTAAGCTACGGTGTCCACCGTAGCTTACGGTGGACCCTGGAGCTTGGCGACCGGATTTCGAGTTATATAAAAAAAAATATTTAATTTTTACAATAATCCACACCACATACGGGATTCTCACCTCTTTCAGCACATAATTCACCAACATCTTCCTCATCTTCCCCAAACCTTAAAACCCTAACTTCCTACATCACGCTTTCATAACTTTCTTATTTCCTAACCAAATCAATTGATTTTTGGGTCTAAATTGGCTAGAATCTTACAAGGTTTTCAATTATACCATTGTATTTGAGAGAATCACTTGTTTTGTTGGTCGATTTTGGATAATCAAGTCTGAAATTTTGTGGGTTTTGGTATATTTTGAAGCTTTGTTCATCTTCATCTTCTACAACACCAAGGTATGTAAATTACTTTCATTCTTGATGGTGTATGCCAATAGAATTGTAAGTTGTTCATAATTGTTTATATCGACACTTGCTTGAATTGTTGAATTTGTGAATAATGAGTTTGAATGGGTTATGGTTGAAGATGATTAGTATGAGTTGGAACATAATTATGGGCAAATTATTGGTTACATAGGGGACATATTGCTAAATATTTTTGAAAAAGTGAATATGTGTCTAAGTAGCATCTTCAATCATAATGTTAAGCAAGTGTGGGGATGTTTAAAGTTGAAAAGTGAATAACTTGCTCTTTTGTTGTTGTTTGTGTGTTCAGAATGGGTCGAAAAGGGAAAGCATCGGTTGGGTCCTCAAGCAACCCTGCTGATCAACCAAAAAGAAGAAGGTTAGTTCTTCAAACAGATATGGACGAAGAGGAAGAGGATCAAAGAGGCGAAAAGCCAATTTGGAGGTCAGGGTCTTTAGCAGATCAACCTCAAGAATGGCAAGCGGAGCTCTTCCATGATCAAATGAACGCGTTGAGGCAGCGAACTGATGCGTTTATTTGCGAAAAAGATGTTAGAGAAGAGGATTTTGGGCCATTTGGGGTTACCGATAAATTCAGAGCATTGGGTTGGGAAGCAGTCTTAAAGTGTTGGGACAACGAATCAACTAACTTATTTGATGTAGAGATTCAAGAATGGGTAGCTACCTTGCGAAGGGTTACAGGTAACCATCCATCAACGGATAAGTTGATTGGTACTGTGAATGGGGTTCAAGTGGAAATGTCGTTTGATAGTTTGAAACGGGTGGCAAAGTTTGATAGTAAACCGCAGAACCAGTATATGTTTCCAAGTTTGGATGATTTGTAATTGGCCCCCGAGAAGCACCCGATGTGGAACACCATGTTAGATTATCTGTTTTTGCCCGGGACATACGCCGGGAAGTTGTACCGTAAAAATCTGAGAATGGAAGCAAAACTGATTTTAATAAGAAGCATCAATAAAGTCATCCCGTGTCGGGGTGATAGGGTCGAGGTACGATATCCCGAAGTTCCAATATTATACACAATGTTTCATGGATAACCACTTATTTCATACCGTTTCTTAGTAATGAGCAACATATGGATAAGCCGAAACAGTGTGGATAGAAAAATCATACCTCACTGTCAATTGATCACTGCATTGTTAAAGAAGTATGGGGCAATTGGTGTAAGTGATAAAGGATCTTACAAAAAGTTCATACCTTTCGATATTGAACATTTGGGGTCAGGTTGGGTATATTTTAATCCAAACGGTACCATAAATTGAAGAGTGATGGGAGAAGATGGAGAGTTTTGAAGGAAGATGCAAGACCATTGAATGCGGGTGAAGCGGATGACTCGGAAAGTGAAGATGAGGTAAGTGGTGATGAGGCGTATCAAGATAATCCAAATGTAGTTCACATGGAAACGGATTAAGCGGGACCGAGTTGGGATGGAAGGCAAGCGGGTATGCAATCGGGTTATGTGGGAAGTGCATTTGACTATGCACAAAGGCCTTATGAATTAAATTGGGCTTATCAAGGAACGATGCAAGAGGTGGTAGAAAGACAAAGACCGCCTACGTTTGGGAATTGGCCCGAATCTTCCCAAACCATCTTTGATCAACAAAGCTTCATGGGTGCGAGTATGGAAAGGGCATTAAAGCAGAATTATGATCGACGAGAGTAGTGGAACCGCACCCATGCATATGCCTTTGAGAATGATATGAACAACCGATACCTTGATGATCATCAGCGACGGATGCATGACGCGTGGCATGCGGGACAGCCGGTTGTGGCCGACCCACCATATGTGGATTACACCACTTTGCCACCGTATGATGGTAGTGTGTCATACCCTACACAACCATTGCATCATTCCATGTGGGTGGATCCCAATCAAGGTTCAAGTCAAGGCACCTCGCGACAACAAGGAGGTGAGCAAGGTGGTGATGATTAAGATGCATTTGGATTTGGTGAGTTCAACGATGTGATGACGTCCATTTCCGGGCCGACCCGACCGCCCTACTTCTGATGGAATCTCTTGTTACCAGGTGAACATCATTTGGTATATTATTGTATAAGTTATCTTTTGTGTTTTTATTTGTTTGGGTGGATGGGTGGTGGACAAAATTCTTTTGATTAAGTATTATTGGTTGTGTTGAAAAGAGGGTTGTGTTTTTTTTAAGTAGTTTGTTTTATTTTTCTCAAAACTGTACATTGGGGACAATGTATCCCAAGTGTGGGAATGAAGAAATTTTCGTTGGTTTTGAACAATTTTGTTAAAAAAATAATAAAAAAATAAAAAACAAAGAAAAAATTAAAAAATCAGAAAAAAAAACTTAATTTTTTTTAATGAAACCGGAAAGTGGTAAGATGGCGGGATGAAGTTTTGGTCCCTTTTCATGGTCACAATTCCCTAAATAACATGTGCCTAGTTGTTTTAAAAAAAAGAAGATTATGTAGTTTTCTAACCAAGGTTAGCATGCTTTCGGTGTAATAACTTGCATAACATGTTCGTTTACACTTGAAAATTGAGAAAGTATTGGTTGGTGAGACGGTTGATATTCTCCGATAGAACTTGTACAATTAGTGCATTTCGAGATCTTAGCGTGGCATGAGTGCAAAAGTGATAGAGGCACTTAGGTTAAGCCTCGTCTGGATGAGCGAGAGTGTGAGTTTTGGAGGGTTGGGGCCTCATACATTATACATATGAGGATGATTATGTGAGGGGCGGGGGGTTGGTTCCATTAGAAAACCTTATTGGGCCTATTCTTTTATTTGATCAACCCCGGTGTTATACTGCGAAACGATTCGACATAATAGGTTTCTATGTAATTGTTTTAGTATTTATCAGTTAGATATGTGAAGCATTATGTTTATCATGCTGGTATGTAATGTTCAAGTATTATATTGGTTCATTGAAAAAAAAAGTTTGTATTAGAGTTGCAATGTTTATGTATGCATAGTTCAAAGTATTATTTATTGAGTGAAAAAAAAAACAAAAAAAAGAAAAAAAAAAGAAGAAAAAAGAAGAAAAGAAAAAGAGAAGTTAGTGATGTTTATAGTTGTTTATTTCTTTGTTTTCTTAGTTTGTGTGTAAATGTGTGTTATGTGTAGGTAAAACCCGAAAGCATGTTAGGTTTGGTTAGAAATCTTCGGTTTGAATGGAACATCATGTGAACTAGTGCACCCGATAAAAACAAGGGAATAGGGTATGACTTGGGACCTTAACTGAACCAGAATTTTGGTAAGATTGGTGGATACAAGTTGAATGTAATAGAAAGTTTGTGTTGAGATATTGCTTGAGGGCAAACAATGTGTAAGTGTGGGAATGTGACAGGTGGTCCATGGGACAACCCTTAAGTGGTTTAAGTTCGTTAATATTCATGCGTTGAATTAGATAACTACGTTTACTCATGTAATGGCAGGTATGAGAAGATAGAAGATGGAATTACGAGAACGTGGGAGAAAACGGTGAAGAAAACGGACTTGGAACGAAGAAGTTATGGACAAAACAAGATGAAACAAAGTTGAAGCCACCGTAAGCTACGGTGGGTGCTGGAGTAAAAAGTCTGCCGTAAGGTAGTTACCTGCCACCATCAAGAATTTTAAAGCCACCGTAAGTTACGGTGGCCACCGTAGCTTACGGTGGAGGTGTCGCTGCATTTTGTAACTGCCATATTTTCTTGTATTTTGAACGGCTTTTGACATTATTATCATATCTTCCCACCATAGAGTGACCAAGAGGCGATTTTGGAGTGAAAGAACATTATTTTGAGTGTGGTAATCATTAAAGACTCGTTTTTGATTCATATGATATTTATAATTGAAGGGATGACAAACCGAAACATGTGTGGCTAAATTCCTTTGTGTTTTCCCTCGGATTGTAAGGTTTCTTATGTTTGTTTGGTTGAATGTTTAGACAATTTCTGAGATATTATTTGATCTTATTGATTTCAATATTATGGTGTTTATGTATTGGTTGATAGTTTGTTAGTTTATCGATTTTGTGTTCTAAACCATCAATTCTTGGTTTTGTATGTAATCGAGATTAATCGGGAGGGATTTTGGGTTGGATAAACTAATTGGTTTTTGAGTGATCACCTTGCGTTATATAATCCAAGTACTTGATCTTCAATTATCGCAATCCTTTACATAAACACGAACTTTGTCTATTGTTCATCTCAGTTAAACATTAACTGTAACAATCATGGAAACCTGAAACCGAGGGAAGGCATATGTTCTCAAATTGATTAAAACTTGTTTATTTGCTTTAGTTCTTTATTGTTAATCAAATCAACCAACAAAATACTTGAGTTTATTTTCTGCATTTAGTTTAATATAGATTACTTACAAAGCTACTTAGTAACATATTTTCCACAAACTCCATTTGTTCGATACCCACTTATCGCTATCTAATAGTTGTAATCGGTTTATTTTTGAGTGAGTCTTCGACCTCACGTCACAATTCACCAATCGCACCTATCCAACAACTATACCTATCCTTGTCAAAGAACCTGTAAAACCATATGTTCCACTAATTCCTTATCCATCTCGCCTGAAGCAGGAAAAGATGGAGGCACAATATGGAAAATTCCTAGAACTGTTTAAGCAATTGCATATTAACATTCCACTCATAGATACCATTTCCCAAATACCAAAATATGCAAAGTTCTTAAAAGAAGTTCTATCTAACAAAAGGAAACTAGAAGAGTTATCCCATGTAATACTCAATGAAGAATGCTCTGCCATTCTCCAAAACAATCTTCCAAATAAGATAGAAAAATTGTTTGTCAGCAATGCCTTAGTCGATTTAGGAGCCAACATCAACCTCATGCCTTAAATGATTCTCTCCAAGTTAGGAGTAGGAGAACCCACTCTGACCCGTATGAGCATTTAGCTAGCCAATAGATCAATGAAATACCCAAGAAGCATAGTTGTGAACATGTTAGTCAAATTCGATAAGTTTATCTTTCCAGTTGACTTCGTTATTCTGGAAATGGATGAAGACAAGCCTGTACCCCCCTTATATTAGGAAGACCAATCTTAGCTACCACTAGAGCACTCATAGATGTTTGCACCAGCAAACTCACACTCAGGGTAGAGAATGAGGAAGTAAATTTTGACATAGGAAACTCAATGAAATACCCAAAGTACTCAGATGATTCTGCATACTTCTTGGATATGTGTGAATCAATAGTGAGCTGTCATTTAAGGAAAACAATTGAAAAGGAAGCATATGGCACAATTTATTGAACAAAAAACGCATGCTATCATTTTACAAAAACAAGCTGTTGAGGAAGAAGAAAGCAACTCCGAAGAAACATTGGAAGAAGTAAATAGAGATCTAGAGCCTAAAGTCAAACCTTCTGTTGAAGATCCACCTACTTTAGAGCTTAAGGAATTACCCAAACTCCTGGAGTATGCTTTCCACGAAGACAAATTTCAGTTTCCTCTTATCATTTCCTTCGATCTCTCAAGCGATGAAAAATAAAGAATTCTAGGTTTCAAAAACCATAGTTTACACTGATCACGCAGAGATTAAGTATTTTTTCAAAAAACAAGATGTTAAACCCCGTCTGATCCGATGGATTTTATTTCTAAAAGAATTCGACATGGAAATCAAGAACAATAAGGGTGATGAAAATATTGCAGCCAATCATCGTTCTCGTTTGGAATGCCGAGCTTCACAAGAAGAATTGGGGAGCAAGATAAACGACAATTTTCCCCCATGAATTTCTTATGCATATCCAGACTTGTGAAGGAAAACATCCTTGGTTCGCTGACATCGCAAACTACAAAGCTATTGGAATTGTTCTCAAAGGAATGACATCAACAAAAGAAGAAATTCTTTGCGGATAACAAATAATACTTTTGGGAAGATCCATACTTATTCCGCATAGGAGATGATAATTTTCTTTGAAAATGCATATATGGGGATGAAGCACACAAGATCCTGAAACAATGTCATGTAGGACCATCAGGAGGTCATCATGGAGCATCAGCAAGTGCAAAGAAAGTATTTGATGTCGGATTCTTTTGGCCTACAATCTACCGAGAAGCAAACGAAATGGTTCACTCGTGTGATGCATGCCAACAACATCTCATCCCGAGATAAAATGTTACAAAGGCCAATCGAGGTCTGTGAAATATTTGACGTTTGGGGCATCGATTTTATGGGACCATTTCCAACATCATTTGGTCGACACTACATCTTAGTTGCAATAAACTACGTATCAAAATGGTTCGAAGACCAAGCTTTACCCACCAATGATGCTAGGATGGTAGTCAAGTTATTAAAAAAATTATTCTCTCGCTTTGGTATTCCCAAGGCACTTATAAGAGATCTAGTAACACACTTATGTAATACGCAAATAGAGAAAGTACTGGCTAGATACATCGACTCGCTACACCTTACCACCCGCAAACAAGTGGTCAAGTGGAAGTTACAAATTGGGCTATCAAACCAATCTTGGTGAAAACTGTGAGTAATAATCACAGAGATTGATTGGATAAATTGGATGACGCTCTACGGGCTTTTCGTACTACATACAAGACTCCTATAGGCACAACGCCATTCAAGTTTGTGTATGGAAAGGCATGTCATCTTCCCGTCAAGCGTACGAAAACTCACGGAATTCCAAAAAGAGGATGAAAATACTTCAAGACGCAGGAATAAAAGGTGAAAAACATTTTAAAGCAGGCGACCAAGTACTCCTTTATAACTCTCGCCTTCGTTTGTTCCGTGGAAAGTTAAAATCAAGATGGTCTGGTCCATTTACGGGTAAGGAAGTTTTCGATTGTGGCGTCGTTGAAGTTGCTCAAAAGGATGGGCATAGCTTTAAGTAAACGTTCATAGACTTAAACTTCACTTAGGAGAACCCGTAGAAACCACAATTGAGGTACTTCACCTCCGTTCCGTTAACTAAAATGGCAAAATCCGGAGTCAGGCTATCGACTTTGACAAAAATTTAGCATGTTTAGGTTAGATATTACCGCATTTTAGGGACAATATATATATACATATATACACACACACACACACACACATAGGAAGGCACGGCCGTGCCCAACAACTTCCTTGCAATGTTAGTTCCTGGAACTGTTGTGACTCAAATTGTTCAGTTTCAGAGAAAACTTGTCAACATGGCCAGTGCCTTGCAAGGCACGGTCGTGCTGATATGATCTGGCAGATTATAAATTTGCATCACCTCCTTGAGAGTTTTGCACACCTTCTAGCCACACTTCTCATAATTAACAGCCTCCCAAGATGCCGATAGAACATCCTAATGCCGGAAACCCAACCACCACTCCATTCAATAAGAAAAAAAAAGAACCTGGAGATGATCCTTCAACTCTAGGAAATGGCAACAGAGCTCACGAACATGCTCGCTCTTAATGAACAACGAGTCATAGCTTTTATGGAAGCGGTGGAGGAAATGAAAGCCAAGCTTCATGACATTAATGAGCAAATTCAAATTCAGACCATTCGAGTGGGGTTCTTTCCCTTGCCACCACCAACACCACCTTTCGGTGGAGATGGCGGTTGTGGCGGAAACCTCTCTGAAGGAGATTTTGAAGACACTTTCTCCAATCTTTTCTGATATGCTTGTTAATGGTTCAAGGTATTGTGCTAAAGATTAGTTGTTAGGATATATCGGGCTTAACCCGATTATTTGTTGTTTTCTTTATATGTATGATTTTATTTAATGTATTTTTAGAAAAAGTAATGTAATCTTAGGACTTTTTAATGGAATGAAGTTTAAATTATGTTTTAGGGATAATATTTGCACACACATAACGGATCGTCCGAACCATGACTTAGATATGAGAGAAAAATTAGAAAAATCGAGAAAAATGTCATGGCACAGCCGTGTCTTCCCTAAGCACGGGCGGGGCCCAGTTAAAATCATCAACTCCTCAATATATGCAAAATTCTGAAGTGACATTTATGACACTCACCTAACATGACCGTGTTTATGTCACCATGGCCATATTTTGCCCTCCTATGTGTCTATAAATGGCTATTACTTCCCATTCTATTGACATACCCCTTTTCACACATTTCCACAAAGAAATTACCATGGAGTGGAGAGTATAGAGGCTAATTTATGGAAAACAAGGAGAGGTACATATTGTGTAGTTATGAGTTAATGTGTTTACGCAACAGAGTTAACGAGTTGGTAAGCATTAACGTGGTGGTGGAGCAACGAAACCAAGAGTTGCATGATAAGGTTGAAACACTATGTTTCGAGCATTATAATTCGGACCAAAGAATGGAGAAGCTAGAATACAACCTCGAGCGGCTAACGCTTGAGCTCGTTCATTTTAATTGAAACCATGCCAAGAAAGCAACCCAAACCAACTTCATGTCAGGGCCCGCCCACATGCAGACCCTGTTCGGAAGAGGAACGGGTTATTCAAGTAGTTTCCGATAGGTTGAGGATTCTAGTCGTTTATCACTTGTACTCTTCGCTTCCTTTGTTTTAACGTTCGTGCACTAGTATTCTGAATCAATGAAATTTCATTTCCTATTTTTTTAAATTGACATACCTAACTCATTTAGTCCAAAATGGTCGTGAAATGAATCGTGGGGATTTGAAAACGGTTAAAACGAAAATTGAAAACAGACCGGGTCAGCACGTCCGTGCCTTTGCTGACCACGGCCGTGTTGTGCATATTTGATGGTTTTTATCCCATGAAAATCAACATTTTCACTTTTAAACACACCCTTTCAAACTCTAGGCAATTTTGGGCGATTTTCCGGCCATTATTCCACCGATTTCTTGTTTCAATCATCAAGCTACGTCAACTTATTTGTTTCGATCTTGTTTGAGGGCTAGATTAGACCTACTTCACTTTCAAATCAGGTATGATCCAAACCCTAGATTCAAGTTCCACCGAATTTGGTTTAGATTAGGACTAATTAACATGTCGAAACTTAGTTTACATGATTTAAAATATTAATTGGTTTGAAAAAGTTGAATGTAAACTAGCTTAAACATGATTTTGAGTCCATTTTGGTTAACTTTGTTCGGGTCGGATTTCACCCTATTGACCAACCCATAACTGAAACCAATTAATAAGTTTGATGAACCGGGTTGATACGCACATTCAAGACAACGTAACTTTGAATTTGTTCAAAATACGGGTTGTGTTTCACCAAGAACAGTTGCGGTCAACCAGAAAGTTAACCAAAATTCGCCCAAACTCAGCATGGTCCGTGCCTTCAAAGGCACGACCGTGCCATGCTTCTGGAACCAATCTTTAATTTTTATAACACATCTTCTTAACTAGTGTTCATTATTTAGGTCGGCCAAATGTGACGATGAGGAGTTTGATGAGATAGATCACCCATTGTTACAAATTGCGGTTACTTCACGAAAGAATATAGAGGCTAGTGAGAAAGTCGAGATAATGAAAAAAAAATGGAAAATCCGCTCTACTATGCATGTAAGGCTACACCTAGAAAGGTGAATCAATATGAAAGGTATAAGGAAATAACTCGGACCGTGGTAGCGCTTCCTGGAAACCAGACAAAGTTTTATAGAGAACTGGCCTTAGAGTTCCTAGCTTCGTTCAAACTTAAAGAAAACCCAACATATCCAGGAGATCACTTTGAGGAAGACATGGTAACCTTTAGGTTAGGAGGTCGGTGGGTCAAGACCTTGTTCATGGAGTTAGGTGTGTATTTGGGAATTTACACGCATGCTGAGAGTCAAACTGAGATGTAGCTTACACCAGGCTACACATTTAAGGGTGAAGAGAGAAGAGAGAGGAGACAGACAACTGATAGAACTAAGAGAGCTGATGCATGGAGATTGTTGGCAGGTAACCTAGAGGCAGTGTATAACCCGAGTGTTTCCAAGAGTATTGAGTTAAGGGACCCGCTGTTTTGGTACATCCGTCGTATCCTTAGCCACACTATGACACCCCGTGATGAGAGTACATGGGTAGTTAGCCTTAGGGATCTGTGGGCCTTCTATTGCATGAAAACGGGAGGAAACTATAACATTAAAAATGTTCAAAGGTCAACGAAACAAAGATGTTTGGGGGAGGTTGGATTGTTAAGCTTCATGAGGCATACAGGTTAGATCCAAATGGTACCGAGGGACAATAGCCGATTCCCTTGGATCTCAAGATATGCATGACTATGGAGATGGTGGTACGAGTTCCGGGAACAGGAAGCTTTCGGTTTGTGGATTCTCGAGGTAAGATTTGGGATCCAGAGGCTCCTGCTGATGAGGATGATGATATGTCGTTAGCTCAGGTACGCCGTAACCTCAAAACTCCACAGACCGACTATGGTGCAAGCTCATCACAGGCTGACACGTACTCCTTTGCGGGCCTATGCCATCTCATGACTGCCTTTGTCCATATTGATGGAGAGATAAGATAAATGAGGGAACAGATGGACAAGCACTGCCCCCAGAGGACCTTTAGGTGCGGTATGATCTCGTAGTACCCACAACATGGTTTACCACTTCTTCACACGTTACTTGATGTTGTTTATTGATAGTCTTTTATGTTTGTGTTGTTGATGGTTGTTGAACAATATTTATTTTCGTTGCTTTGTCTGGATGTTTTAAGATATTATTATTATTATTATTATTATTATTATTATTATTATTATTACTATTATTATTGTTATTATTATTATGTAGGTTGCCCGCTTTTAGGGCGGTATGGGTAATTATACACCCATACTTATATTGAGTTTTTACATATTTTGTGTATTATGTTTGTGGTTGTGCTTGTAGATTCTATGCATGTAGGATTTATTTTATGTGCCAGAACATCCAAATAACCGATAGGAAAACAAACATATGAAAAAAACTTCGTCTTGGCTCGTAGGGAAGTTAAATTCCTTTTTCGCCTCGATTCCATTCATTTTAAATCTTTTCACGGTAAGGGAAATGTAAGATTTTAAGTGTGGGGGTGGGATTTACACTTTGACAGACCAAGTCTAAAATAGCGAAATTTTTGAACAAATTTTCCAAAGTTCGGTTTTTGCAGCAACAAAATCTTAAGCTTTTTAACTATATTTGACAAACCATAAACTAAGAAACAATGAGAAACATTTGAGCAAAATTATCTCTACTTTAAAATATGATAAAAAAAATAAAATATGGTTTGCTATATTTAGATTAACTTTATGCAAAATATGGCGTTTTCACCCAATCATTCCGTTTGTGAGAATTAAACTTTTATGCAAATATTCAGAAAAACACTTATATATCGGATTCTTTTGAGTGATTCAGATACTTTTTGCGGAATAGATCTTGTCTTGAGAATTTATTCAAGATCAGAAGACATGTTGTATAACAAGAAATATAATATATATCCAAAAATCACAAAAACCACCACATAAACCCTACACCTAACACCAAACCTACCCAAAAACCTATCCTACAAAATTAACCCTGTCACCGGTAGAATTCAACATTGGTCTTTTACCGGTAGACCCTAAAGAACTGGAATACATTCTTTCTATTCTAATTTACTTTGCAGCTTACAATTTGAAAAACCTACATTGCCTCCAGAACTTAGGGAGAGAATTTTTATCTTTAGCATGGGGTGAGGAAAAAATGGTGCCAAGAGGAATAAAGGCCACCATTTTGTGGGATTTCCAAAAGCGTGATGAAAAGACAAACAAAAAGATATGAAAAATATTTAAGCTGCAGAAATTGGTCCCACGAAGGAAGATGTAGAGTAAGTCAAAAACAATCCCAATATGAATATACTTAACTAATGAGGGTGGGGGCTATTGGGCGCAAAGACGAACGATCCATTAGAATTGGGAGTTATGTTCAACATAGGATTGAGGAGGAGCTGATCCACATCCTGGATAAAACTAGTCTTGACAATCTGACCTCAAAAGAATCAATAGGATTGTAAAAAAAACAAAACTCTGCTGATTAGTCGTACCCTCTCAAATATCTTTGCAAAAATACCCGACAAAACATATCACCCACATATTAAAACCATCGGAAATATAATGTCTTTTGGCTAAAAGTGTTTATACATACAGCATTACGTGTATGTCCATATATAAAGTCGTGTGTGTGAACATTGCGAGCATGTGACGTTTTGCATAAGATGAAGCTCATAAAAGCAAACCATAGTTTTATGAATCATATACTAACACATTTTGCTCTTATGGATTACTGAAACTTTCTGAAATTTCTCGGGATGTTTAGCTTCGATTGACGTGCAGTTTCAAAGAGTTTGATCAAAGTTTGCTTGAGGACAAGCAAGGTTAAAGTGTGGGGAGATTTGATGTATAAGAAGTTATACATCTTTTCAGCACCAAAATATCTCCAAATAAGTGTAATTTTGGCATCTGTATTCGAATAAATAACCACTAATGTTTATAATTTCTATCCATAGGTAAATATAGTCCTAAGGAATAAAACCAGTTGAAATACTTAGAGAAACGGAGATAAACGGTGAAAACTTGAGAGAGCCTGATTGAGCTTCTATAATTCAATTCATAATGAAATACGAATAAGGATCTAGTTCTTGATATGTTATAGGTGAATAACTGATTGATTGAACGAAGTGTGTGTGAGAGAAATGATTTGGGCAGCGTAACGACTCACAAAGAATAATTATCAACACTTGTTGATTTACAAAGCATGAACAACCAATATACAGAAGATGAAGTCAATTCGTTACACGGCCCATAACGAATGGACTCATTCATCTTCATTGTCTACATAACTTAACTAGTATAGCGAATGACGCGTTCGCTATACCTCATTCGTCAACATTCCATGACGAAAGGTAACATATTCATAACGATTAGGTCCATTCATTAAACATCCTTAACGAATGGACATTAACAATAACGTATAGGTTCATTCGTTAAACATCCTTAACGAATGAACACTTAAACATAACGAATGGGACTTGTGTAATTACCAAAATGCCCTTTACACTAATAAAAATAAAATACAATTAATTACAGAGACCGAGACGACCAAAACAGTGCACTAACAAACTCCCCCTCATCTCGTGCTCTTTTTCTTTAATTTAGCTAAACAGCGTCGTCTTTCAATCCGCACAGCTATGAACTCCAAACGCGTGCCAAACACGAACAACACGCTGGAATTGCATAGCACGATCATAATCTTAAACGTCATAAAAAAGAATCTTGTTCTTGAACAGCAAGTCATTATCAATCTCTGATAAATTAACGAGCCACATTCGATCGATAACCCATATGAACTCGGTCTTCAACACTATGCCGAGAACGATAACCGCTTCGCCAGTACGGTGGTAATAATACCACCTGTTGAATGTCTTGTAAAGACTTTGTGGAAATCACATTACAGGCACTCGTTTCATCGTGTGTGGCGGCTTGACCTTCAATACGAGCTTTCTCCATCCAGTCTTCGGGTTGATCTTGTCTATATATTTCCTCGTTGGAACCTGTGACTTGAAAAACTTAAAACCGTGATTGACGTTAAATAGCAGATATTGATGAAACCATCCTGCTAGTTGTACCACCACGATTCACAAACGGCCGATTAGAAAGTTTTCGCACATCCCATATCGGCAACGTGAGAACATCGATGATGTATTGATAATACTGAACATCATGCTCCTGCTTAACTATGCATACCTTAATGTCCGAATCATACAGCCACGATACGATATCACCTTTGACGGGCTTCGATGCTTTGAGGGTAGTCTTTTGGTGAGCCATTGCACGTGCTTTGACTTCCATTTAGTGTTCTTTGTCAACATACCTGTATGCTTCAATAATTTTAGAAAGACGGGATTTGTTGCGTACCCCGAACAAGCCTTTGAAAGCAGGATCATTTAAACCCAATCCGCTTTCTGAGACTTTCTATTTCTTCTTCATTGTCTTCTCCAGATGTTCTTCAGCAGCTTGAATGTGTTCGTTAGTGAAGAATGGAACACCTGGATCAACATTTGAGCGTGTATATAGATCAGGATATTCCTCTGATGTCACATCTTCAACCTTGATGTCTTCATAAACAAACGGCATATCCCTAGATGGAATACTCGTGTCAAATCGAACTTCCTCGTCATCAATGACCTCGACATCCTCCTCAGTTTCCAACATGTCTAACTCCTCTTCGTTCAAACCTGTTAACAACGAGATTTGATCTCGAGACAAGGAAAAGTCCACAAACTCTCCTTCCTCGATCTCATCGGCATTTGCTGTACTTATAACAATACCTCATTTGTTGTACATAAATAGGATAGTGTTGGCCATCACCGACTCGATAGGCTTCACGTTGGTAGTATCCTGGTACACTACCAACTGCAGGTTACCGCCCTTGGTCTCACCACCACCACCAGCAGATGAAGTAGCTGCAGATTGTTTATGCTCACTTCCACCAAAACCCGCATCTGGATCTTTATCATCATCATTATTCTTCAACTTTTTTCAATGCGTCATCTTTGCAAGTCAGTTGAAGAATAATTGCATCTTGAGCCTTAATCTTTTCCCCCTGAGCAGTAACAAAATCTCGAAGCTCACGATTCTCCTTTTGATAGTAGAAGATGTGGCTTACCATTCGACGTTGATCCATCCTCATTTGATCTTGCAAGCTACGATGAACCGCCATCTAACTTTCCTGGAGGTGGATCAAACTCAACAACATATCAATGTATGAAACAAGGGAGGCTCGGGCTGTACGGACCTTGAATACTACTAAAACTCATAAATGATTAAGCCATTGGCTGCATTTCCATCGTAGTCGGAGCGGGAGTTATAGCAATCGTCGTGATGGGAGAGGTCGGCATAAGAGAAAACATCGATTGTGGAATCGAAGCAAATCGGGGAACAGTAGATGTTGTCGTCATCAGAGTAATACCCGGGGTACTAATAGAAATAGAAAACACCGGTACAGATTGTGGAATAGATGACCTTGGTACATAAGGACAAATCTCCATACTATCTCCCCTTGTAGCTCGTCTTTTAGGTGGTTGTTCTTTCATCAGAGACTTACCCTTTCTGTTACGTTGAGTAGCCTCAGTACTAGCTGCCTCAACCACATTACGTCTCCTAGCTCCCCCATTTCCACCATTACCACCTTTACTTCCATCACTACCATCACCACCATCATTGTTCCCATCTGGTCCATCTTCACGTTCAGAATCAGAATCGTCATGGATCCAACGATCATTAGATGGACATACATAATTCGGATTCACAAAATGACCAATCAAACGTTTAGCCCTTGGTTTGTCCTCAGCAGTCTTTTTTCGATACGTCTTCATGAGCTTCATCGTATCTTCCGTCATATGTTCCAAAACCAATACATCATCCATCAAAGCCTGATCAATCACAAGACCAGGAATCATATTCTGAATGATAAGCTGTAGAAAGCAAGGATACATCAGAAAATTGTTATTCTTATGCTTAACCAAACAATTCTCCTTCAAGGGGTAAAATATTAGCTCTGAGAAATTGAACGAGTTGTTCAATATGAAAGCAAGAACGTAGATTGCAGCATGATCCTGCATTCCTAGCAATGTATAATGATGTGTAACAGATACTTGTATTGTTTGCACAAGTATGCCTTGTTGATTTGGGAATGGTCAAGATCGCCTTCGTAAAATAATATTTGAAATATGCCTCGTATAAGAATCTTGTCAAACACACAAGGATCGTCCATCGTGTTAACAAATGGAAGAACTCGATGTATCCCGTCAGTATCAATAATGATAGTCTTATTCTGCACAATAGCAACAATATGCTTCTCAGCATCTATGTAACGAGCACTGTCCTAGAATGGACGAATCACGCTGAAATGTACAAGGACATCAGGACAAATGGAATAGTGAATGCGTGAGCGATATAAGAATGCAATTACGTCCCCAAACATATCAAAGCCCATAAAATCATCTTGTAAGAATGCACAGATGTTGTGTTTCGTGTCATAGGCAAGTTCAGCAACTGCCGGTGTTGCTTGTTGTTGTGCTTGTGGTGTTTCAGCTTGTGGTTCTTCTTGTATGACAAGGTTTTCTTGAATGTCAAGGTTCTCTTGTGTCGGAGCATTAGCCATAATTCATCTGCCATCTCTAAAACATAAACCCGAACAATTTTTATACTTAGTAAAAATTTTATTATGTTTAAAATACCATATGTTATTTGTTAATCCCATTCGTTATGACGAATGGGTTCATTCGTTATAACGAATTAGGTGATTCGTTATCCGAATAACAACGAATGGCTGAATAAGAAAGGCTTAGGAACGAATGAGTCCATTCGTTGAATATACAAGGCGAATGAAGTTTCATTCGTTATACAATCAAACAAATGTACATATTCGTTATCTAAGCACAACGAATGGATTCATTCATCCACTGTAGGTGCGGATGACCATCCATTCGTTGTCCCTAATGAATAGATCTTATAAAGATTAAAGTTTGAACCTCAATTGGTCAAGGTCAAAATAAATTAAACACAGATAGTCAAGCATGCAACTCAGAATTTACAATTGAATCGAAAACATAATGAATCGATACAAAACTGATAATACACAATTCGTAATGTCATCGTCTATCAACCTTAATTAACAAGTTTATCAAACAATCCTGTTAAGTATGCTCATTTGATTTATCATTAAACTGTTTATCTAAACTCAAAATTTAAACCCATCAATTGTTCATCAATGTTGACCAAACTGATTGTGTTAGGATCGTCTTTACCTTGTGAATGTTAATCAATCAATGAATCAAGGTATAAAGAAGGTCGAAATTTCTGGGATAAATTTGCGAGAGTTTCTTTAAGAAAGTGCGATAAATGAGGTAGATGAATGGTTCATTCATCTCATCATTGTAATATATATATTATTAGATCCGCATGCATCCCAAAGCACACGGATGAGCTCATTCATTAATTCAAAATTAACGAATGACCATTCACTCTTTAAGTCATTCGTTAGCACCCGTTAACAAATCAAATAAATTAACATCATAACGAATAGCCCCTATTCGTCCTTCATTCGTTAGCACAATCAATAACGAATGAGCTCATTCGTTATCATGCCAGCGGAAGCGAATGTGATGTAACAAATAGTGACATTCGTTATCATTCCTCATTGCGAATGACCTACATTCATTATCATTTATGATAGCGAATGAGTTCCATTTGTTACAATCAAAGTAACGAATGGGGTACTAAATAATAAAGAAAGAAAGAAAAAATGAAATTTCATTTCAAATTTCCAAGGATTAAATATGCATCGAAACTTGTTTTCTAATGAACTTTAACTTAAAATGTTTACCACTAAGGGAAAACCAATACCTTAACGTGTTTTACGTGAAAAACACATAAGTTAAACGAATTAACTTAAAAACCAATTAACTTTAAAATGTGGGAAAATCTTTTTGTATTTTATTTTTCAAATTATATCCTTTAGCTCGAAAATCGAAAATAAAGCAGAAAACAAAATATAAATGAAATATTTTTGGATTTTGAACATTTTTTAAATTAAAAACATAATTAAACTAAGACAAATATGAAAACTATTCTACGAAAGTAGTGTATATTTTTGTGAGTTGAGAAGAGAATCATATTGACCAAATCGCTCTTCGAAATCAGTTTTATATTTCATTGTCATTATTACTGGTCTTAAGTCAGTCATTGGTATTGTTGTCCACTTAAACTATAACAACAAATGTTTCTGAAATTTCAGTGACACGATTAGATTTGTTAAATTAAGCACGAATCATAAGTGGCCCCATCTTTCAGACATAATTTGTATATCTCATACCATGAAACTTATCATGTAAGTATTTTTCTTACGAAAAATGATTAGCTGTGACTCATGAAAAATAACAAATTATAAATTAAAGCATAAGGTTAAAATTTTCCCTTAAGATCAGTATTACTACACACGGATAAGGTTCCATTTTAAAAAAATAAAAAGATAAAATTGAAATTGTACAGACCTCAACCTCCAGTTTGATACATGACATTTTATAGTATACGCGGAAAAGGTCCAAGACTTGTACAAAACACCAAGAAAATAAAGCAGAATACTTAGGCCTTAACCCTCAGATCGGTATTCCTACACGCGTAGAGAGTCAAAGACTTAAGCAAATATAAAAAAAAATAAACTTAAATTTCTTTGCAAAATGAAAACAAAAATAAGTTGAATTTCTTAGCAAAATGAACGCATGCACACACAACAATCTTTAAAAACTTTTGAGACATAAAACAGATATTAACCATGCTTACAGATGTTAATCCACTAGATTCGGCACGCGTTTATGTTTATATCACTTACTTTTCCTTGCTTGTTTTAATGCCTACCAATGCACTAATACGGTTAAGCACACAGTCTTTTAAGCTTATTTCTTACTGGATTCGGGACTAGATGACCAATGTACTATCATCTTCTCTTTTTGCTTCCAAACTCATTTTTGAGGAGCATAATTTTTCAATGTTTTTGTATTTTTGTAATATTTGATTTTTTATTTTTTTTGGTTATTAATAGTTCAAAAAAAAGCACAAATTTTTTGTATTTTTCCCTTTTTCTCCCTCAAAAATCAAAATATTAAAGTAAACAAAAGCATAAGTAATATCTATACAAACTAAAAGTGATTATTCGAGCTTAAGGATATCAACAAGATTTTTTAAACCGTTTAAACCAAGCAAAAAGTTAAATAGAGATTTATCAAATGCTTTGGTAAACATGTGACTTTCTAAATATTCGTGTGCACCTTCTCTATGTCGATTAATTTCTTTTCAAATCATTCATGAATAAAATGATATATAATATCAATATGTTTCATTTTAGAGTGGTGCACGGGGTTATTCGTGATACAAATAGCAGCTGAGTTATCAATAAAAATTGGAGTGTAATCCCGCAAGTGTTACAGGATCCAAAGAACCCGTGAATAGCAACTCGAGGCTGCCACGTATTCGGTTTCTGCATTTGAAGTGGAGACCGTTGTTTACTTCTTACACGGCCAGGAAGCAAGCCGGCTTCCTAGGAATTGATAACCCGCTATAGTTGACTTGAAGTTGATTTTGCATACTCCATAGTCCGAATTGGAAAACGCAGTGAGATCAAAGCTATTATACTTGGGATACCATAACCTGATATCTGGATTACCCCTCATATAGTGAAATATACGTTTAACCACCGCCAGATGAGTCACTCAGAGACTCGATTGTGACCTGGCACATAAACAATCAGCAAACATGATATCAGGACGAGAAGCAGTAAGTTACATTAAAGAATCTATCATAAATCGATATATGGTTGGATCAACAATATCCTCCAATTCGTCCGATGACAAATTGTGACCCGCGGGAAAAGGAGTAGAAGGTAATTTTTCGGCAGTTATCTTGAATTGGCTCAAGACATCGTTCACATATTTCATCTGATGAATGAAAATTCCAACGTCAGACTAATGAACCTGCAACCTTAAGAAGAAATTCATCTCCTGATCGAGCTCATCTCGAATTTTGTCTGCATCGATTTCTCAAAGTTCTTACACAGCTTGTTGTTTGGAGAGCCAAATATGACATCGTCGACATATATCTGGACGAGGAGCAAATCTTCTTCAACAGTCTTGTAGAATATGGTACAATTCACAGTCCCTCGATCGAAGCCACTATCCGTAAGATGGTCAGAAAACGTGTCGTACCAAGATCTCAGGGCTTGGTGTAAACCTTAAAGAGCCTTGTTTAAATGGAAAACACGTTCTGGATAGTCCGAATCTTCAAAACCAGGAGGTTGTTTCATGAACACCTCTTCATGAAGTTCCCCATTGAGAAACGCACCCTTAACGTTCATTTGATAAACCTTAATGTTTGTGAAAGCTACATAGGCCAAGAATATTCGTATAGCTTCCAGTCTCGCAACAGGAGCATATACTTCAGTGTTGTCTACGCCTTCTTTCTAATGAAATCCTTGCACGACTAAACGCGTTTAATTTCTGACGATGACCCCACGATTATCCTTTTTACACTTAAAAACTCATTTGGTCGGGATAGGTTTCTTAACCCTATCAGGTTTATCAATGAGATCCCATAAACCCAGTCGACTGAACTGTTGCAACTCTTCTTGCATTGCTTCTACCCAAGACGAATCTTCAAGTGCCATACGAACACTTGTCGGTTTCATTTGATAAAGAAAGCAAGTGTATTTTTCAATACTCATGATACCTGATGAATGCATATCGGCATATGCATACAATACATTAAAATCACCTGCATTAGCAATCTGATGATGTATCTGAAAACCAGCATCAATATCACCAATGATGTGATCCTGAGGATGATACATGTGAATTAGAAGTGTTGGATTCTCAGGCACAACAACATGATCACTTAAGTTAGTGAGATTCTCTTCATCACCATGAGATGATTCCCCAACCTCATGATTATCAATGTTACTAAAGAAGAATCAACGAAATGACCATCATCTGATGATACAAAAACTATATCAGATGTTTCAAGATGAACATCATTCATGTCATCATTATAATTAGAAGTCCTTGGTGTGGAAAATAATTGATCTTCCAAGTACGCATGCACCAAGTCTTAATCAGGGAGATCAATTATGGGAGTAAACGAATTAAATAAACTCTCATAATCGAATATCCAATCAGGACTCTTGCTAGCAGGAGGTGTTGTGTACCTTTGACAATCAACATGGTACCATTCTTCAACACAACCTGAAGAAAAATTGAAGACAAGTTTCTTATGCGATGCATAGCCCAAAAAGTAACCCTCAATAGCTTTCTCGAATTTTCCCGCATTACGTTTTAACATTGTACAAGGACACATGAAAGGTTCAAGAAACTTTAAATTAGGTTTGCCGTTCTTCAAAAGCTCGTAACTAGTCCTTAGCAACTTCTTAACCGTCAGAACACGATTGAGCATGTAGCAAGCAGTGTTCATAGCCTCATTTAAAAATTGAACAGGAAGCTTTGAATCTGCTAGCATTGTTTTTGCTGCTCCAATCAATGTTCGGTTCTTCCATTCAACAACACCGTTCTGTTGAGGTACGTATGGAGCACTATTGTCACACCCTCAAAATTCACTAACGGAGTTTTACCGTCAGAGGGAGTGAACTAACAGGATCGGAATCATTAGTTATAATCAAACCATAAAAACGTTTAAATGAAAAAAAGTGCGGAAGCGTAAAAACCAAAAGACAAAAGTTGCGTCACGCCGGACGACTTAAAAACCCAAGTAATAATAGTTAAAAACATGTTTGCATATCAGAATGTTCAAAAACCATGCATGATCATATACCGCGCGCCCGCCTCGGATACCTGAGAATAACATACTAAAAGTGTCAACACGAGGTTGGTGATTTCACAAGTTTATATAAAATAAAGCGTTTAGCGTTTGCGTTCAGCGTTTTGCGTTCAGCGTTTTGCGTTACCAGATAGTGTTAAATCAATTATATATCGATAGGTAGCTAGCCTATACAACAAGTATTACTAAGTGTTCGACACCGAAGCTGACTGTTTATCAAGTGCCTTGCCACCAGGTCATCCAGACCATGGTATGTGTTAGCCAAAATTACACCCACTCGACCTCCAGTCGAGTTTAGCGTTGGGTGGGGTTTGTCAAACCCAGTAGTACTACTCAACAGTGACTCGCTATTATCCAAATATTAACCGGTTCGATGTGTAGGACTTCAATTGTTTCGTTTGCCACTTAGCCTTTACAAGTGATATATAATTTACTAACAAAATCTTAAATGCGTTTTTCGGAGTATGTTATCTCCCCCAAGTGAAAAGCGTTTAAAACAGTTTAAAGGGGTAAGTGAAACTCACTGTTTGCGAAGAATTCCCAAATTAAATCACCAAAGGATGCGTGTCACAGAAAAACTCTTTCTAGCATTCTAAAACAATAAAGAGATTTTTCTAAGTGTCGGAACTATTATCGAGTCTCTAGACTCGGCACATAATACCTATGCACACAATATGTTTCGTGTTTCGTTTGTGAATCGTGTGTGACTTAACAAGTACAATTGTGATACGATACATGTGTGAACCATTATTTACGTGTCATGTATTAATAATGTACATCACTAGCAAATATTCCCCGCATGGGCAATTTGGTCAAAACACCACAATTATATAGCAAGTATTCCACGTAGGGGCAATTTGGTCAAAACATAACAATTAACTAGCAATTATCATGTTTCATGCATTTTCACAAAATTCAGCAGCTAGTTTCACCGAGACAGAAATTCTACTTGAAAGATTGTACTATTCCACTGATCATAGCATCTCAATTAATTTATCAAAAATCATCACAAAAGCATGCATGTATTAGGTTTCCAGAACATATTTTGTTTTAATTTTATTCCACATAGGTTTCTCACAATGATCAAAACATTACAGCAAACTCATAACAGTCAAATTCATGCGCAACAGAATGTTATTTGAAATTCCCGTTAAATGAAAAATACAACAAATGCAAGACCAATTGGGTTAGGTTTTTAACTCAACAAGTTAACTTCCAGAAGTGGAACCAATCCATTTGGCCTTGTAGTTCATGAGATATAATATTTACAAAACAACCTAACAGAAGGTCTAACAACTCAGCTTTGCACAATGTTTTTGTAAAATCATAAAGGTTAACTTTTACACGTTCAAATATTGCAAATTTATATTCTTTAGAAACTAGACTTAACCTAGTTTACTGTAGTATCAATAATCTCAACAAATTTTTAAATTTACACCCCGATACAGTCAATTGAACATCAACAACACAATCTGTCCAGAAACTGTTTGCATCCAAACTCAACATATTAACCATCTATAGACCACAATCCACTCATATGACATTCTAGACACCATAATCACTATCCATGCACATCAATTACACATTACATACATGATTAGGGTTTGCTTGAACTAAAATCAAAGACACAAACAATTAACATGCAATAACACCAATACTAGCTATCAATTCAACAATCAATACATCTTTCAACCAAAGCAAGACACATGAACACAATCACATATAAAAATCGGACCTAGGGTTTATAATTAACCCATTAAAAATTGAAATTAAGCATAAAGGACGCATAGGATAGTTGTTTATACCTTCCTAGCACCTTAATCTTCAATCAAACTTGAACAATCTTGATTGTATGTGTGTGTATGTAGGTCGACGGCTGCCAAAGGGATGAGAGGGAGGGCCGATCGGTTTTGGGAGGAGAGAAAGAGTGTTAGGGTTTTAGGTTTATGTTATTATTTATAATAACATGTTACACTTTAGTCCCTCAACTTCCAAATGTTACTTTTCTAGCTTAAATAACTAGTTCTAGCACATTGAGTTAACGTTTATACAATGTTATCACATAACACATAAGTCTAACACATAATTATCACATAATTATTGTTTTGACGTTTTTCGTTTATTCACCAATTGTTTGCGTCAACTCGTTTGCGTTTCGGTGCAAATTCTAGAAAGACTACACATGTAGTAATTGTCAAGCGTCATTTAAACCCTAGCTTAAATGTAGTGAGGTGTGCGTTATAGATTCAATGATCTTAAGTTTGAATTGACGGAGTTGAGTTAACGGAGTTAACCTGAAATTGACGATTGTCACATCATTCCCATGTTAAAGAATTTTCGTCCCGAAAATTTGAGTCAAGTCGTGCTGAGTGTCTGAAAAAGTAAGAAAAATTTTCAGTTTGTCATATCATCCCCTAGTACAAAGAAATTTCGTCCCGAAATTTAATTCATACCTTCGGTGATTTCTGACGGTTTGTCGGGTTTCGCGGTTTTCTGTGTTTGGTCAGCCCTTCAAAAAGGTGAGGATACTTTTTCATCATTTGATCCTCGCGTTCCCACGTGAACTCCGGTCCACGTCTCGAGTTCCAACGAACCTTAACAATTAGAATTTTGCTGTGCTTGAGCGTTTTGGTTTCCCAATCCAAAACCTCAACTGGTTCTTCAATGAAGCGTAACTGTTCATCAACTTGTAGTTCATCCAAAGGGACTACTTGGGTTTCATCAGATAGGCATTTCTTCAAATTGGATACGTGGAATACATTGTGTACGCCACTGAGTTCCGTTGATAGGTCCAGTCGGTACGCCAATGCGCTCAGTTATTCGATAAGGGCTAACGTATCGTGGGTTGAGTTTGTTTCGCTTCCCAAAGCGAACCACACCTTTCCAATGTGAGACTTTGAGTAACACTTGGTCATTCACTTAAAATTCGAGAGGTTTTCGGCGCTTGTCGGCGTAACTCTTTTGGCGATCTCGTGTTGCTGCCATGCGGTTTCGGATTTGAACAATCTTTTCCGAAGTTTCGAGTACCAGTTCTGGACCAGTGATTTGGCTGTCACCCACCTCTGCCCAGCAGAGAGGTGATCGACACTTCCGTCCGTACAGTGCTTCAAACGGCGCTGCTTTAATACTTGCGTGGTAGCTGTTATTATACGAAAACTCTACCAAAGGTAGGTGAGGTTCCCAACTTTTTCCGAAATCCAACACGCATGCACGCAACATGTCCTCTAAGGTCTGAATAGTTCGTTCACTTTGCCCATCCGTCTGAGGATGGTATGTTGTGCTTATATCAAGACGGGTGCCTAGTGCGCTTTGCAGTGACTTCCAAAAGTGCGAAGTGAAACGGGAATCTCGATTAGAAATGATTGAGACAGGCACTCCATGTCTAGACACCACTTCTTTCATGTATACGCGAATCAGTCTTTCCATTTTGTCCGATTCCTTAATCGCTAAGAAGTGTGCAGACTTAGTCAACCGGTCAACGATCACCCAGATGGTATCGCATCCTGTCGGTGTTTTAGGTAATCCCGTGATAAAATCCATTGAAATGTGTTCCCATTTCCACATTGGAAGTTCCGGTTGCTGTAGCAGCCCAGACGGTTTCTGGTAGTCTATTTTGACTCTGGCACAAGTCAAGCATTTGCTCACATAGGTGGCAATGTCGGCTTTCATATTTGGCCACCAGTAAAGTGCCTTTAAGTCATGATACATTTTATCTGAGCCAGGGTGAATAGAATATCGGGACTTGTGAGCTTCGTCCATCACTAGAGTTCTCAACTCTCCGTATCGTGGAACCCAAATCCGGTTCTCAAAATATCGGACCCTGTCCGATTTGGTTTCAAGTTGCTTGTTCATGTCCCGCATGAGTTCTGATGGAAGATTATCATCCTTCAAAGCTTCGAGTTGCGCATCGCGAATCTGATCGGGTAATTTGGCATGAATCGTGAGTTGCAATGCTCGCACCCGCCTGGGTTTATCGGTTTCTTTTCTGCTGAGAGCGTCGGCCACTACATTGGCCTTGCCAGGGTGGTACTTGATGGCACAATCATAATCCTTAAGCAGCTCGACCCAACGAAGTTGTCGCATGTTCAGCTCCTTCTGATCGTAGATATGTTGGAGACTCTTGTGGTCGGTGTAAATAGTAAACTTGGTACCGTACAAGTAATGCCTCCATATCTTAAGGGCAAACACCACAGCTCCGAGTTCCAAGTCATGGGTCGTGTAGTTCTTCTCGTGAATCCGTAGTTGTCGAGAGGCATAGGCTATAACCTTCTCGAGTTGCATCAGCACACAACCGAGACCTTGTATCGATGCGTCACAATGTACCTCGAAATTCTCTGTTCCCTCGGGTAGGGCTAGAATAGGGGCGCTACAGAGTTTGGTTTTCAACAGTTGAAAAGCGGATTCTTGCGCGTCACCCCGATTGTACTTAGTGCCTTTGTGAGTCAAAGCGGTGAGGGGTTGAGCAATCTTTGAAAATCCCTCGATGAAACGCCGGTAGTAGCCGGCCAGTCCTAGGAATTGCCGCACCTCAGTCGGAGTCTTAGGTGCTTCCCAAATTTTGATGGCCTCTACCTTGCCGGGATCGACATGGATACCATTCTCGTTGATCACATGTCCTAAAAAGTGAACCTCGCGAAGCCAAAACTCGCATTTCGAGAGTTTTGCGTACAGTTGTTCCTTCTTCAATAATTCCAGAATTACCCTTAAGTGTTCCTCGTGGTCAGCCTTGTCCTTGGAGTAGACGAGAATATCATCAATAAACACAATCACAAACTTGTCGAGGTACGCCTTGCATACTCGATTCATGAGATCCATGAATACGGCTGGTGCGTTGGTTAAACCAAAAGGCATAACTGAAAACTCGTAGTGACCATACCGTGTTCTGAAAGCCGTCTTTGAAATATCTTCTTCGCGCACTCTTAGTTGATGGTAACCAGATCGTATATCGATCTTCGAGTAGTAACTCGATCCTTGGAGCTGGTCAAACATATCATCAATTCGGGGTAAAGGATAACGGTTCTTGACCGTCACCTTGTTCAACTCCCGGTAGTTGATACACATGCGGAAAGTCCCGTCCTTCTTTCGGACAAATAAGACGGGGGCTCCCCATTGCGATGAGCTAGGTCGGATAAAACCTTTATCCAATAAATCTTGCAACTGAGTGGACAGTTCCTGAAGCTCCGCCGGTGCGAGCCGATATGGGGCTCGTGCTATAGGTGCTGCACCGGGGGTCAATTCGATTTGAAACTCGACTTGTCGAATAGGAGGGAGTCCAGGCAAATCCTCGGGGAAAACTTCCGGAAAATCTCGCACAATCGGTATCTCTTCAATTCGCTTCTCTTCCGCGGGTTTCTCAACAATCTGCGCCAAAATTGCCGGATGACCCTTTCGTAGATACTTCTGCGCCTTCATGAGGGTAATGACGCTGGTGGTCATGCCGCTTCTCTCACCCCGGATCGAAATGATCTCGCCGAAAGGGGTAGTAATGTGGACTATCTTGTCGTGACATATAATCTCCGCTCGGTTCTCGGATAACCTGTCCATGCCGACAACGACATCGAAACTACCAAGCGTAAAAGGTATGATGTCGATATCAAAAATATGACCTGACAGTTTTAACTTACATCCCGCAAGTTCATGAGTCGTTTCTACAGACTTTCCGTCGGCTAATTCTACTGGAAACTTAGCATCTAACGGGGTTGGAGTTTAGTCTAAGAGTTGACTAAAGGCTTTTGATAAAAAACTCCTATCAGCTCCAGTGTCAAACAATACAGAAGCAAAACAGTCGTTCACAGGAAACTTACCAGTCACCACGTACGGATCATTGCGGGCTTGACCTGACCCAATAACAAAAGCTCTTCCTTTACCATTGTTTCCACCACCACTGCCACTTCCATTACCTCCATTGTTGTCATTCTGTTTCAGCTTGGGACAATCTTTCCTGAAATGACCCTCCTGACCACATTCGAAACATCCCTTAGCCGTCATAGGTGGTTTAGGAGCACCCGTTGCCGCAAGGTCTCCTCTACATTCCTTTGCCTGGTGACCCACCCATCTTTCCGCATCTCAGACACTTGACACGGTCACACGGCCCAGCATGATGATAATTGCACCTGTTGCACTTCGGATATTTCCCAGCATATCCGCTCGAACCCTGCCCGCCACCGTTGTTATTGTTATTGTGACCATGATTGTTGAAGCCCTGAGTGAGTTCGGGCTTACGGTAGGGTTGTTGTTGTGGAGGGTTCGAGGATGAGGATCTGGTGTTGTCAAACTTTCTCTTTCCATTGGTCGGGTTATTGTTGCTGTTGTCAATGCTCGGGTTATCACGGGCTTTAGTGGTTGAACCCCTAGGTGGTAGCGCACCCTGGGTCACTGCTTGATCCGTCAGTTTGTGAGCTAACCGGATCGCTTGTTGAATCGTGGCTGGTCTGGAAGACGTCACCATGCCCTGAATTTGCGGTGCCAACCCATCAATATACATTTCAATCCTCTTACTCGGCGGGTCTACCATCCGTGGACACATCACAGCTAACTCGTGAGAACGGGTAGTGTAGGCTTCGATTTCTGAACCCACCATCTTCAATGACCAAAACTCTGACTCCAACTTTGCAATCCCCTCTCTCGGACAGTACTCTTCTCGCATCATGTTTTTGAACTCCTCCCAGTTCATAGCGTTAGCCAGTTCCAATCCAAGGATCTACACGTTTGAATTCCACCAAGTGAGGCCAGAATCTTCAAGTGTTCCAGCAGCAAATTTGACCCTACTGGCAGGGGGGCAATTACACATTTCAAACGCCGATTCGGCCTTCTCAGCCCAACGCAGGAAGCCTATAGCTCCCTCAGTGCCCTTAAACGTACTGGGCTTGCAGTCAAGGTAATTCTTGAAGGTACACGTTCCAATTGGACCTCCAGCTTGGTTCTAAACATGTGCGGCTAGAGCGGCCGCCGCGTGGTCATTCAGCAGAGTTTGGAGTTCTGCTGCAGTCAGGTTGATGTTACCACGTCCGTGTCCAGCGTTTCTTCCTGCCATTTCCTAGAATCACAGCATAAAATGTTAAACATGAATTTTTCTTTCATATGCAACACGCCATACATGTAATAAAAAGATAGGTAAGAAAGAAATAAGAAACAAACATCACATCACAACCATATATTAATCCAAATAATAATTCATGATTAAAACCATTGTATTCGCTACAAAGTATTTAAAACCAATCCTTAAAATCATAGAAAATAATAGTTTGGATGGAGACAACCCCTCCATCTAGGTGTTATCATCACTAGATGTCATCATCTGAGGACACCTCTGAGTGTGCCTCCTCCTCAGCCGGTTCTTCCTCCGGTTCTTCTTCAGGTTCCTCCTCGGGATCTTCCTCGGGATCCTCCTCAGGCTCCTCTTCGGGATCTTCTTCGGGTTCCTCTTCAGGCTCTGCCTCAGGTTCTGCCTCAGGCTCTGCCTCAGGTTCGGCTGCGTTCTGAGCAATTTGCATTTGTAAGACATCGCAACGCTCTAAAGCTATCTCGGTTCGAGTCCTTGCTACTTGGAGTTGTTCTTGCAAGTCTATCATCTCGGCTTGCATCTTTCTCATGATCTTCATCTGTTGATCACTAGCCTCTTGCATTTCCTTCATGGCCGCTGTCATGCAAGAAATTTCCTCCTTAGTCTCGGTTCCATCTTTTAACAGTCCGGAAACGTTCGCTCTCGTATAGCGCATGTAACCCACGTCACGCTCCAAGCAAGAAACAACAGCTGCGAGCACACGCTCTACAGGTTCGGTTATAGGTGGTAGGGTGTTGGGGTAAGCAGGATGGCTCGGGTGAGGTAGTGGGGGAACTTGTTCGCGATAGACCATACGCCTAATCATATTAGGGTACCAATCCCAGCTAACTTCGTTTTCGTACATGCCTCCGGATAAGCGATACCTCTTCGGTGCAGGAGCTTCGAGTTTCGGGACTACACGAGGTGGCGACGAGGTAGGTAACTGCGATTCCTTCCCATGAGCATGAGTCATCTGATCGGATGATGATGATGATGGCGTCGACATCTCTACAGGTAAGCCGTGTATGCGCGCGCGTATGAGTGAAAAAGGTAAAGAGATAAGATAACAAAGACTACACAAACATATGCAGTGCGTATCATTATAACTAATGGGTCGTCGCGGTTATAGTCTAGTATGCATGCAGCTTCTAGTTCGCTATAACCAATGGCTCTGATACCAATCTGTCACACCCTCAAAATCAACTAACGGAGTTTTACCGTTAGAGGGAGTGAACTAACAGGATCGGAATCATTAGTTATAATCAAACCATAAAAAACGTTTAAATGAAAATAAGTGCGGAAGCGTAAAAACCAAAAGACAAAAGTTGCGTCACGCAGGACGACTTAAAAACCCAAGTAATAATTGTTAAAAACATGTTTGCATATCAGAATGTTCAAAAACCATGCATGATCCTATACCGCGCGCCCGCCTCGGCTACCTGAGAATAACATACTAAAAGTGTCAACATGAGGTTGGTGAGTTCACAAGTTTATATAAAATAAAGCGTTTAGCGTTTGCGTTCAGCGTTTTGCGTTCAGCGTTTTGTGTTTAGCGTTTTGCGTTACCAGATAGTGTTAAATCAATTATATATCGATAGGTAGCTAGCCTATACAACAAGTATTACTAAGTGTTCGACACCGAAGCTGACTGTTTATCAAGTGCCTTGCCACCAGGTCATCCAGACCATGGTATGTGTTAGCCAAAATTACACCCACTCGACCTCCAGTCGAGTTTAGCGTTGGGTGGGGTTTGTCAAACCCAGTAGTACTACTCAACAGTGACTCGCTATTATCCAAATATTAACCGGTTCGATGTGTAGGACTTCAATTGTTTCGTTTGCCACTTAGCCTTTACAAGTGATATATAATTTACTAACAAAATCTTAAATGCGTTTTTCGGAGTATGTTATCTCCCCCAAGTGAAAAGCGTTTAAAACAGTTTAAAGGGGTAAGTGAAACTCACTGTTTGCGAAGAATTCCCAAATTAAATCACCAAAGGATGCGTGTCACAGAAAAACTCTTTCTAGCATTCTAAAACAATAAAGAGATTTTTCTAAGTGTCGGAACTATTATCGAGTCTCTAGACTCGGCACATAATACCTATGCACACAATATGTTTCGTGTTTCGTTTGTGAATCGTGTGTGACTTAACAAGTACAATTGTGATACGATACATGTGTGAACCATTATTTACGTGTCATGTATTAATAATGTACATCACTAGCAAATATTCCCCGCAGGGGCAATTTGGTCAAAACACCACAATTATATAGCAAGTATTCCACGTAGGGGCAATTTGGTCAAAACATAACAATTAACTAGCAATTATCATGTTTCATGCATTTTCACAAAATTCAGCAGCTAGTTTCACCGAGACAGAAATTCTACTTGAAAGATTGTACTATTCCACTGATCATAGCATCTCAATTAATTTATCAAAAATCATCACAAAAGCATGCATGTATTAGGTTTCCATAACATATTTTGTTTTAATTTTATTCCACATAGGTTTCTCACAATGATCAAAACATTACAGCAAACTCATAACAGTCAAATTCATGCGCAACAGAATGTTATTTGAAATTCCCGTTAAATGAAAAATACAACAAATGCAAGACCAATTGGGTTAGGTTTTTAACTCAACAAGTTAACTTCCAGAAGTGGAACCAATCCATTTGGCCTTGTAGTTCATGAGATATAATATTTACAAAACAACCTAACAGAAGGTCTAACAACTCAGCTTTGCACAATGTTTTTGTAAAATCATAAAGGTTAACTTTTACACGTTCAAATATTGCAAATTTATATTCTTTAGAAACTAGACTCAACCTAGTTTACTGTAGTATCAATAATCTCAACAAATTTTCAAATTTACACCCCGATACAGTCAATTGAACATCAACAACACAATCTGTCCAGAAACTGTTTGCATCCAAACTCAACATATTAACCATCTATAGACCACAATCCACTCATATGACATTCTAGACACCATAATCACTATCCATGCACATCAATTACACATTACATACATGATTAGGGTTTGCTTGAACTAAAATCAAAGACACAAACAATTAACATGCAATAACACCAATACTAGCTATCAATTCAACAATCAATACATCTTTCAACCAAAGCAAGACACATGAACACAATCACATATAAAAATCGGACCTAGGGTTTATAATTAACCCATTAAAAATTGAAATTAAGCATAAAGGACGCATAGGATAGTTGTTTATACCTTCCTAGCACCTTAATCTTCAATCAAACTTGAACAATCTTGATTGTATGTGTGTGTATGTAGGTCGACGGCTGCCAAAGGGATGAGAGGGAGGGCCGATCGGTTTTGGGAGGAGAGAAAGAGTGTTAGGGTTTTAGGTTTATGTTATTATTTATAATAACATGTTACACTTTAGTCCCTCAACTTCCAAATGTTACTTTTCTAGCTTAAATAACTAGTTCTAGCACATTGAGTTAACGTTTATACAATGTTATCACATAACACATAAGTCTAACACATAATTATCACATAATTATTGTTTTGACGTTTTTCATTTATTCACCAATTGTTTGCGTCAACTCGTTTGCGTTTCGGTGCAAATTCCCGAAAGACTACACATGTAGTAATTGTCAAGCGTCATTTAAACCCTAGTTTAAATGTAGTGAGGTGTGCGTTATAGATTCAATGATCTTAAGTTTGAATTGACGGAGTTGAGTTAACGGAGTTAACCTGAAATTGACGATTGTCACAACTATATTCTCGATGGATACCTTTCTGAATACAAAAGAAGTCCAGTATAGTATTTTTGAACTATGTACCACTGTCACTCCGAATACGTCTCACCTTGTGTTTGTAAAGTGATTTGATCTGTGTGATTAAGTTAAGGAGAAGAACTGTGCCTGATCTTTAGAACTAATAATAACACCCACGAGTACCTCGAATAGTCATCAGTGATACCTAAACAATAACAAGATCCAGCAATACTCGCAAGATTCACAGGATCAAACAAATCCATATGAAGTCATTCCAGCTTAGTATCAATGGAATTAAATAACTTCGTCAGGTGCGACTTCTTCTGTTTGCCCTTCTTGCATTCAACACAATGATCGGTCAACTTGAAATGTTTTAGGGAAACCCCATCCACTAAATCATTTTCCATCAAATAGTTCATCTTTCTGACATGAATGTCACACCCATATGCCTATGCCATAGAATCGAGTGTTTCTCAGTTGCCTTAGAGACAAAACATGTTTCAACAGACGTAGAAGTCGATACTTTAGTACTCATATTTAGTACATAAATATCATTCGACCAAGGAGACCGCATAACAACCATGTATTCTGGAATGACATATCCTATTTTGAGTATTATGCACTCCTTCTCGGTAAACACGATGCTGTACTTTTTATCACAAATCTGAGATACACTCAGCAAATTGTGATCCACCTTGTCACAATAATTAACTTTCTCAAATTTAATACTACCGTTTGACACATCCCCTTCTTTCGTAATCATGCCCCCAAAATAACCCGCAAACGCTACATAACCTCCTTGTATTCTTCACCTTGGTTAGCAGGTCGATATTGTCGGTGATGTGACGAGAGCATCCACTATCTATGATCCAATTTTCACTTGATATAGTCTTGGATAAACTCTTCACATACAAGAAACATGATTAGACCAAAAAGGCAGCCTAGGCCTCAGTCTTGGGCACCTCTTTCATTTCAACAGAAGGATTAATCATAAAAGAATCCAAATGTCGTTTAGGTTCTTGTGAATATGTCACTGGTCTCTTAGATTTCCGTCTCAGTTTCGAGTTTTGAACCACATTTGTGTTCACATTTTACAAATTGGTTGAGTGGGAGCAAACAATTTGGGATTTAAATCAACTAACGTTTCATTAACATGAACCACCTTACGTGGATTCACATTTTGAAACAAAATCTGAGTCTCATCAACCTGAGACAATGGTCTTTTGAGAATTTCTTTTACCACAAGAATCTATTTGATTTGTTCCTTGGTCAATGGATGACATTCTTCAGTTTTCATGTTCCACAATTTCTGAAAATGTGCCCTTATTCACCACATAAGAAACATGTTCTCATAACAACAAACACACGTTGTGGTTTCTTTGTTGATTGTGCACGGTAAACTAGAATCAATTGAAACTTTAACAATATCTTCATCATCAAATGACACAACCTTTTTCTTTTTGTAAAAATCCAAGTTTGAACAGTTTAAAAAACTTTGTAAAGTGTCGGTTCCAGTAGAAATAATAAACTTTACTAGTTTAATAGTATTAATATGTTGTTTCAAAACTTGGTCTAAGGATAGGCTTGTTTAACGACTTAGATCTTGTGAAAGCTTGTTCAAGATCATTCAGTTTTGATGTTTCATTTTGAAAGACGCTTTTAATCTACTCTGGTTTGATCAAATTAAGCGGAATGTATTTATCATTGAAAACTTTGCTAAGACCTTTTAATTTAAAAACGCGACATGTGTTTACATTAACAGGATTAGGATTGATGAAACGCATCAAATCCTATCAGAAATTTTTGGCTTTTCTGATCTCTTGGGTTTAACATTTGAAGATTTTAACTTGTTCATATTAGATATAGTTGAACCATATATAGCTTCCTCAAACTCTTTAGGATCACATAAAATGTGATTAGAACGTGGAATGTTATTTTCCTTGTGTATAAATGCAGGTTAAAATACATCTTCGATTACAACATCTTCATCAGTATTGACAAACTCTTTGGTACTTTCAGTATGAGATTCTTGAGGAACAGTTGGTTTAAAATGAGAATGTTGTGCTGATTTTTTCACATTTACTACTGTTTTAGGTTTAGCAGTCTTAACATTTTCATCGTTATCGGAAAATGGATTATTTGAGTAGTCATTTAAAATGGTGGAGGTACCTCGACAAATCCCAATCCATTTGTTGAACCCTTTTCTTTTCCAGAAAAATCAATAATTTCATTCAAAAAGAAAGATGAGTTTCTAAGTTTAGCCAACTTGTTCTTTAACTCAAGAATTGCATTCTCAAGCTCAGTTATCTTAGTTCTCGATTTAAGAATCTCCTGGAATTGTTTGCCAATGATGGTCAATTTTCCTGAAAGTTCGGCTTTCAGATCATGATTACTATTAGGCAATCCTTCTTTTTTATCCTTTGATTTCTTTTGTAAATCAGATGATTGTCTATAACTATCTTTCACAGAAGCAAGTTATTTCAAAAGTGATTTGTTTTGAGCATGAATTAAGTCATATTTTGACTTGAATGCCTCACAAACATCACAAGACACAGTTTCAGAAAATTTAACTGAATTAGCTAAAACATTTTCAGACACGGTAGAGACATAAATAGGACTAACC